>NC_143580.1:141193774-141346501 GCF_048544385.1 Mastigoproctus giganteus
ATTTTTTCTCCTCCTCCAGGCTTTATGAAAGTCACAAAAAATTACAAAAGGTCAATCAAGGATTAGAAGATAAACTTCTAAAATTGGCAAGTACATATTTGTGGTGAAAAGCTGTTCATCTAAACATTTTATTTGTTGTATCTAGATTAGCAATAAATAAGTTAAATGGAATGAAAATGTTTGGATGTTTAGCAGATGGTATGACAGATATTCTTAATGTACTTAATTTGTGGAAAAAAAACAATGTGTTTAGCCCTGTAACTTTGCCAAACCATTTGAACCTCTGCTAACAAACAACCTGTTTTAGCAGAGGGTCAAATGATTGGCAAAGTTAACAAATGTCAATGGGGCTCCATCAGGTTACAGGCCCAGCCAAATTCGGAATTACATGCATAATTTGAAACAAAAACAAGTACAATTTGTACATTGTAATATTATATTTTTCTGGAAGGCTGCAGGTCTATATTAACAGAAGAGTATCTTAATAATTATGTACTGCTTCTTGCACTGCTTTTATTGTAACGAGCAGCAGCCTAGAGAGCAAGTTGCTGGGGATTTCAAAACCGGCTGGTGGGGAGTCGTGGAACAAATAAATACATGGGCTGTGCTAGGATAACTAAGAGTAAGAACAGGTGCATGTATACTTGCATGTACACCAAAGCTAGAAGTATAGTAAATAAATTTGATGAATTTGAACTGCTGATCAAGGCATTAAAGGCAGATATTGTTGGGATATTAGAGACATGGTGTCACACAAATATAAGCAGAATTGGAATTTGGGGAGAACAATGTGTACAGAAAGGATAGATAGGGTAGGAAGGGAAGAGGGGTTATGCTGCTAGTTAAAAAACACATAAAATCTAAGGAAGTACATCCAGTTGACATGGGTGGACAGTGCAATGTTGAGTCAGTTTGATGTGACATAAACACTGGGAAAGGGAAAATGAGAGTAGGAGCGTGTTATAGGCCTAATGACTCTGATGAGTACAACAAACAGTTGTGCAGAAGAAATACAATGGGCCAGTAAATCAGAATGTATTGTAATGAGGAATTGTGGGTAGGTCATTCACGCACTAGCAAGACTTTTATGGATTTATTGGCCTACTGTATTTCTATGCACAAATGGTTGAGGGACAACCAGAGGGAGTAATACTGATCTGATTATCAGCAGTGATTATTCATGCATTAAGAATTTGCAGATAAAGGAACCACTAGGTGACAGTGATAACAGTGTACTGATGTGGGATTTACTTAAAGATGTAACTACCATCAAGAGTAAAGGCAAGAGTTTATGCTTTTGTAAAGGTGACTACAGTTATCTCAGACAGTTTTTAAATTTTATACAGTGGGATCAACTGATGATGCTACCAATGGTGAATTCTAAATGGGAAGCCTTCAGGGACTTAATCTTGGAGGCCACTAGGCTTTTCATACTAACTAAGAAATACTGTTCAAGGTTCAAGCCTAAATGGATGTCAGATGAATTAGTGAGGGTCATGGCAGAGAAGAAAACTGCATGGGATGCATATAAATTATCAGGTGACACAGAAGCATACGGCAGATATAAGCTAGTCTGTAATCAAGTCACAAAGGAGGTTAGGCAGGCAAAGGCAGATTACAATAAATCTTTGGCAAAGGATGCAAAGAAAAACAGCAAAGAGTTCTTTACTTATGTAAACTCTAGAAGGAAGGGGATGAATCAGATTGGTCCACTTTACATCCATGGTTCAATTGTTTATGATTCTGCTCAAGTAGCTAATAAACTGAATGAGTATTTTGCATCTACATTCACACATGAGGAGGTCTGTAGGGAAGTGGAGGCCAGAGGTTTATCAAACTCTGGCAGGGAGCTAAATGATTTTGTAATAACTGAGAGCAAAGTGTAGGAAAAATTGTTGAAATTGAACATAAGAAAGGCACCTGGGGTGGATGGAATCTATCCAGTTATATTGAAAGAGCTAGTGATGGAAGTTAGCAAATCCTTAGCCATAATTATGAGTATCCTTAGATTCAGGGGAGGTGGAAGGTCATCATGGACTGGACATGTGCAAATGAATCCCCAATTCACAAAGGAGGTTCAAAGAGTGACACAAATAATTATTGGTGTAAAATCTGTGGAATACTCTTCGAACCATGTTTTAGTCACCATGGCTCTGTGGGAAGGTGCATTGTCCTGCTGGAAGAGTCCACTGCGCTGTCAGTGCACAATGCCCATGAAGGGATCCAAATGGTCTGCAATGATGGACATGTAACCTGGACCATTCAGAAATGCATCTAAACATACCGGAGGTCCCAATGTGTGCCAGTTGAACACACCATAGACCATTACTGACCGTCAATCTTCCTGAACAGTTCCTTGTTGACATGATGGGTGCATAGCTTTGTGCATTTTCTGCCAGATACACACTCTCCCATCCACTCGGAATAACTGGAAATGGGACTCATCGGACTTAGAGACTCGTCTCCAATCATCCAAGGTCCAGTGCCAATGTTATTTCACCCAGTTGAGGTGTAGAGTCCTGTGTTGTGGTGTTGGGACTCTGGTGGGTCGGCAGCTCCCATAACCTATTGCAGTTAATGATTGCCTGCTGGTCTTGATAGAGATGTTTCTGGCACCTCCCTCATTGAATTCGGTGGTGATTTGTGCCACTGTCACTATCTAGATGGCTGAAACAATACGAGACAGATGTCGACGGCCATGTTCATCCACCACCTTTCTCTTGCCCCACAGCACTATCCACGATGAGATGTTATGCTGGAAGTGGCGTATTCCCAATACACTCTTCATACTTACAAATAGGGATAGTACAATTTCTGTACCACTTCACAATAGAGTGACCCATGTGTCAGGAACCCACTATCATTCCTCTTTCAAAGTCGGTTAAGATATAAGCAGTGCAGAATTGGGATTTAGGGAGTACAATGTGTAAGAAAGGATAGACAGGGTAGGAAGGGAGGAGGGGATGCTGTTAGTTAAGAAACAAATAAATCTAAGGAATTGTATCCAGTTGACATGAGTGAACAGTGCAATCTTGAGTCAGTTTAGTGTGACATAAACACTGGGAAGGGGAAAATGAGAGTAGGAGTGTGTTAAAGGCCTAATGACTCTGAGTACAACGAACAGTTGTGCAGAGAAATAGTGTGAGCCAGTAAATCAGAATATCTTGTAATGGGGGATTTTAACTTTCCAGATTTTATTGACTGAAACTTGTGTATTGGTCACTTGCACACTAGCAAGACTTTTGTAGATTTATTGGTGGATTGTTTTCTACAGCAACATGTTTGAGGGGCAACCAGAATTATGAGAGTATCCTTAGATTCAGGGGAGATCCCCATGGACTGGACATGTGCAAATGAATCCGCAATTCACAAAGGGGTTTCAAAAGGTGACATGAATAATTATAGACTTGTAAGTTTAACTTCTGTTCCAGGAAAAATAATAAAGTCACTGGTTAAATAGATGATACAGGATCACCTAAACAAGACTGCAGTAATAGTTCAGACACAGCATGGGTTTGTTAAAAGGGAAGCCTTGTCTGACCAATTTGATTGGATACTATGATGTGGTCAGAAAGGAACTGGATGCAGAAAATAATTTTGATATCATATACTTGAATTCAAGGAAGCTTTTGATACTGTTGCACATAGAAGACTGCTATACAAATTGGAGCGGTATAGCATTAAGGACAAGTTTCTACAATGGATAAAGCGATGGTTGAGTGGGAGATAACAGAGAGTGATAATAAATGGACTACTCTACGTGGATTAATATTATTAGTGGAGTGCCCCAGTGTTTGGTGCTGGGCCCCATTGGTTTGTTTATTTATCAATGATATTGATGAAGGTATACCAAGCTTAATGTCCAAGTTTGCAGATGATACAAAGTTTGGCAGGGTTGTTAATGACAGTAAAGACAGTATGCTACTGCAACAGCATCTAGAAAAGTTAGGCAGATGGGCTGAGAAATGGTAACTGAAGTTTAACATTGACAATACAAAATACTGCATATGGGTAGCAGTAACCCAAGAGAAACATGCCAGCTGTGTGGCACTACATTCAGGGAGGTGGAGAATGAAAAAGACCTTGGGGGTAATTGTGCAGTCATATATGAAGTTCTCTGAGCAGCGCAGTTGGGCTGCCAGAGCAGGTCATGGAGTTTTGTCAATGATATATAGGAATTTTGCTAGCAGAGACAAGGAGGTGATTATCCCTTTGTATAAAGCAGTGGTCAGGCTATACCTTGAGTACTGCATACAGGTCTGGAGTCCTTATTTTAGGATGGATGTAGAGTTGCTAGAAAGAGTACAAAGAACGGCAACAAGATTGGTGAGGGGAACAAAGGGGTGCTCTTACCAAGAAAGGCTTAAGTTCTGCAAGTTGCAGCATGTGGAGACTAGGCACCTGCGGGGTGATCTGATCAAGGTGTATATAAGGCCTTGAATTGTTTGAGCAGGCTCAATGCTGATGGGATAATTCTGCTTGCTCAGATTAAGAACCTGAGTGGGCATAGATTCAAATTGAGGAAAGTCAGTTGTAGAATTGATGTGTAAAAATTTGCCTTTAGCTAGCAGGTAGTTGATTGCTGGAAGAGACTTCTAATACCTCAACTGCTGCTAATGTTAATGTACTGCCATTGAAAGAAATTTAACTGATACTTGAGAATCTGGTGAACATATTGAACATTTATCAAAAGCAAAAGTTAAAAGAGGATTTTAGATAAATTGAATTTTACTATCTGTTCATGTTGGTTTACAAATAGCATAGTAATACATCCATCTCTTGTTCATTATAAGAATTTTAATAAATATAAAAATGTTTCTTTGAAATATCAATTGCTAGTCATTGATGCATTGATAACTTCATCCATTGTTGAAGGCTGAGACAACAGAGCACACTTTGATGAAGCATATGTTTAGAAATCTCTAATCGTTGTCTGTGCATAGTAAGCTGTTCTAGCACTTACAGCACGTGATCTTCATTATCATTTTATAACAAAGACTTGTTTTTCATATCTTATCATATGTCAAAATGTTGAGATGTGTTTAAGAGCATGCATGCATGCATTAAATTTTATTTAAAAATCATAAAAATTGCTTACAAGTGAAACATTTGATCTGCTTAGCATGGCTTATGGGGATTCCGCATTGGGCTGTAGGCAATTTTTGAACTGACGTCATAGGGAAAATCATGGAGGCAATGATTAAGGATGGAATTCAGGATCATTTAGATTTATTAAAAATAGTTAATAAATCTGGTTAACTATTTTTTATTTTGACTCATGAGCTGCATTTAGGGAATAATTTTGACATTGTTTATTTAGATTTCTGCAGAGCATTTGACTGTCCCACACGAGTGGTTACTTTATAAGCTGGAACTAGTCAGAATCACAGGGAAAATCCTAGATGGATAACAGGATGACTTCAGGGAAGGTGGCAGAGAGTTGTGATAAATGGTTATTCTTCAGATTGGGTTAATGAAAGAAGTGGGATTCCTCTAAGATCAGTATTGGGACCACTATTGTTTTTGATTTTCTTAAATGACATTGATGAAGGGCCAAATATGTCTAAATTTGCCGATTATGTAAAGATTGGTAGAGTAGTTAATGATCACTGCCAAGCAGAGCTTCTTCAGAGTGACGTAGGTAGACTTCAGGGATGGTCAGAAAAGTGGCAGCTATGTTTAATTTAGCAAAATGCAAGGTCTTACACCTGGGGAACAACAATCCCAAAATAACTTATACACCTGGTGGAGTTGAACTAAAGTCAGTAGTGGAAGAAAGGTACTTTGTAGGATACGGCCAGACATGAAGTTCTCCGAACATTGTAGACAGTGTGTAAGTAAGGCCCATGATGTCCTATCGATGATTTATCGAACATTTGCTAGTAGAGATAAGGACGTCATAATCCCATTATATAAGGTTATTGTTAGACCACACTTGGAAGTCTCCATGTTCAAGTATGGAGACTGCACTTAAAAAAAAAGACACCAAGATTCTTGAAAGGGTCCAAAGGTTGGTAACTCGCCTGGTAAAATTGGCAAAAGGGCATCCACATGAGAAAAGACTGAATATGTAGGTTGCACAGCTTGGAAACTAGGCACTTTAGATTAAACTTGACTTAGGTGTTAAAGGCTCTGAGAGGCAAAAGTAAAATGAATGAGGACGAAATTTTCATGGTTATATATGATTCTAAAACTAAGGGCCATAAATTCAAGTTACAGGGGGGTGGTAGAGGCTGACAGTTTGGGGAAATTCAAAGGTCAGCTAGACCTGCAGGAAGAGGAAAATGCATAGGTTGTCTATTTCCTTTTCTTTTATTATTTATTAATTATTTAATTTATTTAATTTTATTATTATTATTATTATTATTTTACTCTTTTTTTTGGCTGGTGCAACATAAGCCTTAGGCTTCCTTGCACCATATGGTCATTGCTTATACTAATCATCATTTCAAAGAGAGTAGGGTAGCTTTCAAAAGTGTCCATGATTCAGACAGCTCTCATTTTCAACAAATAATGAAATCATGTCTCAAATGCAAACTTTGGTAACCATGAGTAACGACTTAACTTCACTGTAGAAACTCCCATCTCCACTGGATCATGTCATTCCATTTTAACAAAAACTTTGGACAAACATGAGGCTCAATTCTGCAGAATTCATGCCATGGCTGTTAACAGAAGAACAATGTAAATGCCACTAGTCGCTTCCAATTCTTTTAAATGTGTGGCTAACGACAAGACATTTTTTTGAAATATATCCTAGCTGGAGAAACATGGGTTTGTACCTCAAAAGGTTTATATCCCAAAAGCAAACTGCACTCATCCTAGTTAAAATTCCTTCCTTCCCCCCCCCCCCCCACTGAACCCAAAAAAAGTACAGCAAGTGCACAGCGAAACAAAAACACTGGGTTGCTAGCAATTTTTTTGTCTGTTAGGGTGTTATCCACCAAAAATGCACTGCAGAAGGGACAAACAGTTGAGTTCTACGTTTGAAGTTCTGAGATGCTTTCGTGACGTACTTTGAAGTAAATGACCGAAAAAGTGGAACTCTTTGGATTTACACTTTTCCAGTTCATCGTTGCAATAATTAATGCATTGTTTGATTTTTTTTTTTTTTTTTTCTGTCCAAACATGGAATTTCGGCGAAGGTAAAGAAAGCCTGGACGAGAACGACGAGAAACGTTGGATAACTTACACGGAAAATTAGTTTGCCGATATGGCACTCTAGCACAGCTCACTCGGTAAACAGACGGTAGGTGTTATCGGTCTGGAGCAAAGTTGAGAACAATATACTGATTGACAGATAGGCATGGCAAACGACGTGCTGATTGGTGCGCGAATACAACACACGATAACATCGGTTTAGTATCACTGTAGCAGCACTAATGGTAACTTGTCCTAATCGCACATGCCCCTAACATTTACTGTAATGGTGAAAAAAGGTCAGGTTACCTCGACTTGAATCCCGTGAGAACTTGAACCCCTCCCGGAATTGAGGGGGTAACCTAACTTTTTTTTTAGAATCAGTCATATTTAGAAATACATTCATAAAAAATTAAATTTTTTATGACCGTATTTTTATTTTCTTGTTCAATAATATGCCCTAATGGTGAAAAAAGGTCAGGTTACCTCCACTTGAATCCCATGGGAGCTTGGATCTCTCCCGAAATGGAGGGGTAACCTAACCTTTTTTCTTTAGAATCATGAGTGGACTAGCACATAAATTGTTTATTAATAAAATATTAATTTTTTATTACTGTACTTTTATTTTTAAAAACACTCATGCAGAAATTTATTTCATCTTTGAAAGATTCATCACTACTATTACCTGTTCACCGTTCATTACAAAACTATTATGCACCATTCTTTTGCTGGTAAAATACACATCATAATTCCAACCGATGACTACACAGTAGCTTGTCGTCTGTCGCACCCACCACCAATCATTTCATCGTTTGCCATGCCTACCTGTCAATCAATATATCCTCCAGACCGAGCAGCACTAGAGTGCATATCAGGAAGCTAATTTTCCGCGTAAGTTATCCGACGTTTCTCATCGTTCTCGTGCAGGCTTTCTTTACCCAAGCCAGAATTTCTTAAGTCCTGCAATTTGGTGTATTCACCAGATATGGCTCTATGTGAATTTCTTTTTTTTTTTTTCTAGACTGAAAAAATCCTAAAAGGACATCAATTTTATTGTCAGTAAAGAGTAATAACTGACTCAGCTTTCAGTGACGTTGAAATTGGCTTTCTGGAAGTGCTTCCATTGAGCTAATTAATCCAAACATAAATTATGGGCTTGTTACTCTCTATGGAACATGGGCCCTATTTTGGTTTGCTGTGTGTGCCTCATTTCTTGGATCAACCACATCCTCTCTCCGCATACAAATCAGTTAACCAGATAAAACAGCTTGTTTTTGAAATCTGTTATGTTTCCCATTTTATTATTATCATTGTCAATTTCAAAGTAACCTCATTATGAAAATGTTACAAAGACAAAATAAATTTTTGAGATGTGGGGCAATAGGGAAAATATGGCAAGACAAAGTAAAGATTAAGACATTAGGCAAGCAAAGGCAGATTATGAGAACTCTTTGGCAAACAATACAAAGAAAAACAGTAAAGACTTCTTTATTTATGTAAACTCAAAAAGGAAGGTGTGAATCAGATTGGTCCACTTGACATCCAGGGTTCAATTGTTGATGAACCTGCTGATGTAGCTGACAAACTGAATGAGCATTTTGCACATTCACACATGAGGAGGTCTGTAGGGAAGTGGAAGTCAGAAGCTTATTGAACTCTGGCAGGGAGATAAATGATTTTGTAATAACTGCGAGCAAAGTGGAGGAGAAATTGTTGAAATAAGAAACAAGCACCTGGGGTGGATGGAATCTATCCAGTTATATTAAAGGAAGCAGCAAAGGAAGTAAGCAAACCCTTAGCCATAATTCTGAAAGCTTCCTTGGACTCAGGGAGGTTCCCATGGACTGGAGATGTGCAAATGTGTCACCAATTCACAAAGGGGGGGGGGAGGGATCATGGATAATTACAGACCTGTTAGTCCAATTTCTGTTTCAGGGAAAATAATGGAGTCACTGGTTAAGGAAGCAATGCAGCATCATCTAGACAAGACTGCAGTTATAGTTCAGACACAGCATGGGTTTGTTAAGAAGGAAGTCTTGTCTGACAATTTAATTGGATAATGTCATGTGGTCACAAAGGAACTGGATGCAAAAAATAATTTTGGTATCATATACTTGGATTTTAAGGAAACTTTTAATACTGTGGCACATGGAAGACTACTGTACAAATTGGAACTGTGTGACATTAAGGGTAAGTTGCTACAATGGATAAAAGGATGGTTGAGTAGGAGAAGACAGAGAGTGGTAATCAATGGTTCGTGCACTAATGTTATTAGTGGAGTCCCCACAGGGTTCGGTGTTGAGCCCATTGTTGTTTTTGGTATCTATCAATGATATTGATGAAGGTACATCAGGGCTAATGTCTAAGTTTGCAGACGATATGAGGTTGGCAGGATTGTTAATGACAGTAATGATAGCACACTACTGCAATGGATCTGGAAAAGTTAAGCAGATAGGCTCAGAGGTGGTAGTGTGGTAGTACTGCATATGAGTAGCAGTAACCCCAGAGTAATGTATAAACTGGGTGATACTACACTCAAGGTAGTGAAGAATGAAAAGGAACTGGGGATAATTGTGTAGTCAGATATGAAGTTTTCTGAGCAGTGCAAAAAGGCTGCAAGAGTAGCTCACGGTGTCTTGCCAATTATATACAGGAATTTTGCTAACATGGATAAGGAGGTGATTGTTCCCTTGTATAAGGCTGTGGTCAGGCCACACCTTGAGTACTGTATACAGGTATGGAGGCCTCATTTTAGGAAAGATGTTGAGTTGCTGGAACGAGTACAGAGAAGGGCAATGAGATTGATGAGTGGAACAAAGGGTTGGTGTTACTAGGAAAGACTTAAGTTCTGCAAGTTGCAGCTTCTGGAAACTAGGCACCTGCGAGGTGATCTAATTGAGGTGTATAAAGCCTTGGGAGTGAGCAAGCAATGGGATTCATCCTCTTGCTGAGATTGCTCACCTGAGGGGACATAAATTCAAATCAAGGAAAGACAATTGTAGAATAGATGTGTGAAAATTCGCCCTTAGCCAGTGGGTAGTGCCCAGTTGGAACAAACTTCCATCTGTCATAGAAGTTGATAGCTTAAACAGATTCAAGGTAGAACAAAACAAACATTTGGAGCGTGTGCATGGGTGAAATGAGAAGGGGTTGTTTTTTTTTTTTTTTTCCAGCTGATGCTATATAAGCTTGCTTTCTTTCATCATATGCCTCTACTAATGCTAATGCTAAAAAGTTCAAGTGACCAGGTAGCTGAATGTGGTGCATAGACTATGGATCCAGTTTTGAAGCACTAACTGTTAGGAAAAGGCCTGTTCAAAGTTATTTCATATCACCTCCATGCAAGATGACGATTATATTACTCCCATGATATTACAATATGTCAACTTCCTTCATTATTTGCTAGATTTACAGATGGGCTGGTACCTATCCATACAATACTACAGAAGGCTTTCACATATAGCCTGTTGTTTGTGTTTCTTCCTTGCAAATGTTATATTAAGAGAGGCAGCGAAGGAAGTAAATGAAACCATAGCCATAATTATGAGAGCATCCTTGGATTCAGTGTACTTGGATTCCGCAGACTGGAGATGTCTATGATGTAGATAACAAGTAACTACAGACTTGTTAGTTTAACTTGGTTCCAGGGAAAATAATGTAGTCTCTGATAAAAAAAAAAAAAAAAAAAAAAAATTTAAGGCGGGATCATCTAGACAAGGTTGCAATTATGCTTCACACACAGCATGGGTTTGTTAAGGGGAAATCTTGGCTGACCAATTTGATTGGATACAGTGATGTGGAATTCAGAAGAGCTTTTGAATGCAGTCAGACATGAAGTTTTTATGTACAACAGTATCCTGTTGTACATAAAAAAACTGCTGTACAATTGGAGCAGTGTGGAATTAAGGACAACATGCTACTATAAATAAAGGGATGGTTGAGTGGGAGAAAACAGAGGATGGTAATCAATGCTTCATACACTTCAAACAGAGGTTGCTCTTCATACACTAATGTTATTAGAGGAGTCCCCCAGATTTCGGTGTCGGGTCCATTATTGTTTTCTATATTTATCAATTATGTTTTTGAAGGCATATCAGGTTTAATGTCCAAGTTTGCAGATGATACAAAGGTTGGCAAGGTGGGTAATGACAGTATGCTACTGCAACAGAATCTAGAGAAGTTAGGCAGATGGGTTGAGAAATGCAATTTAAGTTTAATATTACCATATGCAGTACTTTGCATTTGTATCTCAGAGTAACGTACCACCTATGTGTTATCACACTCAAAGTAGTGTAAAATGAGAAAGACCTGTGGGTAATTGTGCAGTCAGACATGAAAAGGTTTCTGAGCAATACAGACAGGCTGCCAGGACAGCTCATGGGGTTTGTTAATGATATACAGGAATTTGACGAGCAGGGGTAAGGAGGTGATTATCCCATTGTATGATGCATTGGCCAGGCCACATCTTGGCTACTGCATACAGATCAGGAGCCTCATTTTATGAAGGATGTGGAGCTGCTGGAATGAGCACAGAGGAAGGCAACAAGATTGATGAGGGGAAGCAGAGTGGTGCTCTTACCAAGAAGGCCTTCAGTTCTGCAAATTGCAGCATCTGGAGACTAGGTACCTGAGAGGTGATCTGATTGAAGTGTTTAAGGTTCTGAATGAATTGAGCAAGCATAGTGTTGATGGGATTCTTCTCTTGCTCAGACTACACACTTCAGGGGACACAAATTCAAATTGAGGAATGATGTTTGCAGAATAGATGAGCAGAAGTTTGCCTTTAGCAAACAGGTGTTTGATTTGCTAGAGCAAACTTCCATCTGTTGTTGTGGAAGTTGATAGTTTAAATAAATTCAAGGAACAACTAGACAAACTATTGGAGGGAATGTTGATTGTCCCATTGTTTTGTAGAATGGGACAATCAACTTCTTATCCCTGCTGCCAAAATTCCTGTATATCATTGACAAAACACTGAGCTGTTCTAACAGTCTGTCTGCAATGCTTAGGGAACTTCATGCCTGACTGCAGAGTTACTCCCAGGTCTTTTTTCATCCTCCCCTACCTTGTGTGTGGTACCACATAGTTGGGATATTATTCTTATGAAATTACTACTACCCATATGCAATACCTTGCATTTGTCAATGTTAAACTTCAATTGCCATTTCTCAGCCCATCTGCTTAATGTTTCTAGACCTTGTTGTAGCAGCAGCATACCTTTCATTGCTGTCATTTACTGCCCTGCCAACCTTTGTGTCATCTGCAAACTTAAGACATTAAGCTTGACATCCTTCATCAATATCATTAATAAATATTGAAAACAACACTGGGCCCAGCACTTGAACACCCTGGGGAACTCCACTAATAACATTAGCCCAAGGAGAACAGTGTCCTTTGATAATCACTCAGTCTTCTACCACCCAACTATTCCTTTATCCATAGCATTATCTTGTCCCTAATGCCACATTGCTTCAATTTGTATAGCAGTGTCATCCTTTATCTGGAAGAGCACGAAAAACTTGTCTGAAATATAATTATGTATGATGTTAAAGTTATTTTTATTTATTTATTTTTTTTCCATCCAGCTCCTTTGTTACTTCAACGTAATACCCAATCAAATTGATCAGAATCCCTTAACAAATTCATGCTATGGCTTCCATGTAACACGTTCCTGCCTGGGTAGTCCTACATTACTTCTTTAACCAGCAACTCTGTCATATTTTCCCTCAAACAGAATTTAGCTTACATTCTATAATTGTTCACTTTACCCTTTTATCCTGCATTTTTGAACCTGGGATACATTCACACATCTCCAGTCCATAGGGATCTCCCTTGAATCCAAAGATGCTCTCATAATTATGCCTGAAAGTTTGCTTACCTTTTGCTACTTCTCAGTATAATTGTATAGATCCCATCTGCTCTAGTTTCCTTATTTACTTTTACCTTTAGCAGTTTCTCTTCCACTTCCCTTTTACAAAAGGTTCCAATTTCTGTTCCTATTTTGATGCAAAATGCAGATTGCTTGCTGGAAATTGAGTTCGGGAATAGCATTATTTTAAGAATGTTTGTAGTGAATCGCAAGAGGATTTCTAATGATGTGGCATCATATTAGATAATCTCTACCTCGCAAATAATAAATCATTGAGAGCACACTATGGAACTTTCTTGAATTTTATGTACATGATACAGAAAACTTCTTGTCCACCTATATCATAACTTCCAATTCCTTTCCTTTTCCACTAGTTTTAACTCAACTCTGCCATTGTATAAATTATTTTAGGGTTGTTATTTTCCATATAAGCTAGTCTGTAATCAAGTCACAAAGGAGGTTAGGCAAGTGAAGGCAGATTACAAGAAACCTTTGGCAAAAAATGCAAAGAAAAATAGCAAAGACTTTACTTTTATAAACTCTAGAAGGAAAGGGATGAATCAGGTTGGTCTACTTGATATCGATGTTGATGATCCTGCTCAGATAGCTGACAAACTGAACGAGTATTTTGATTCTGCATTTGCACATGAGGAATTCTGTAGAGAAGTGGAGGACAGAAGCTTATCAAACTCTAAAAGATTTTGTAATAGCTGAGAGCAAAGTAAATGATTTTGTAATAGCTGAGAGCAAAGTGGACGAGGAACTGTTGAAGTTAAACATAAGAAAGGAACCTGGGGTGGATGGGATCTGTTCAGTTATATTAAAGGAAGCAGCAAAGGAAGTAAGTAAACCCTTAGCTATAATTATGAGAGCATCTTTGGACACAGGGGAGGTTCCCAGTGCACAAATGTATCCACAATTCACAAAGTGGGATCAAAGGGTGATACGAGTAATTACAGACCTGTTAGTTTAACTTCTGTTCAAGGGAATATAATGGAGTCACTGAATAAGAAGCATTGCAGGATCATCTAGAAAAGACTGCAGTAATAATTAAGACATAGCATGGGTTTGTTTAGGGGGAGTCTTGTCTAATGAACAATTGGATACTATGATGTAGTCACAAAGGAACTGAATGCAAAAAATAATTTTTTATATCTTTTTATACAGTAAGTCCTCGACATACGTAAGAGGTAAGTTCCAGGACTTCTTACGTAAGTCGAGTTTTACGTAACTCGGGAATGACTAATAAAATATTCTACTACATCCCTGATATGCCAGAATTACAAAATCCCACATAATATCCTCAGAAGAATGAAGAAAAATAGTTATATATTTTTAATTAGTTCAATTAAAACTTTATCTGGAGACAGCAGTGAAGTAGCCGGAGTGGCACATAAGAAAAGAAAACATAAAAGGAACAAAAAACGCATGTTATTGTACTGTCAAAACTGATATGTATTTCGTAGCCTTGGTTATTATAGTTTACTTCATTGGTGCCAATCCCTTCACTGCTTCTCGTATTCTGTCTTTGTCCTTTATTATTGTGTTCACCGTTGACACTGACAAATCTAAATTCCTCGCGATACTTGTTAATGTTTGACCATTTTCATACATCCTTATTATTTTAATTTTCTGATCCAAATCGATCACTTTCCTTTTCTTGGTAGATTTATTAGTACCGCTGTCACTTATTCTCTTAGTCAGCACCATGATAACAGTCAAAATTAAATGAAATTTTGACCGTTATTACCATTATAAAATTTCATTTTGTAAAGAAATTCAGTTAAGGCAGAAACCACTATTATCATCTCACATTATGCTAACACACATTTCTGGAGATCATAAAACAGTAAAGACAATTTGCAGTTTCCTGTTTATTGGGATTTTCTTTTAGCGCAATTGGTAAAACTCCAGATCTTGGGTACTAGTAAGTACTTCATATGGGTAGCAGTAACCCCAAAGAAACTTACCAACTGTGTGGTACTACACTCAGGGTGGTAGAGAATGAAAAAGACCTGGGGGTAATTGTGCAGGCAGATATGAAGTTTTCTGAACAGTGCAGACAGGCTGCCAGAGCAGATTATGGGGTCTTGTCAATGATATACAGGAATTTTGCTATATAATATCGGTGTTTAGATACACCATAGTGTATTTTGAT
The DNA here is from genome assembly GCF_048544385.1 of Mastigoproctus giganteus. Classification (NCBI taxonomy): domain Eukaryota; kingdom Metazoa; phylum Arthropoda; class Arachnida; order Uropygi; family Thelyphonidae; genus Mastigoproctus; species Mastigoproctus giganteus. The sequence goes on from NC_143580.1 coordinate 141,208,942, forward strand.
ACACCAAAAGGAATTTTGCTAGTAAGGAAAAGGTGTTTATCCCTTTGTATAAGGCAGTGGTCACGCTACGCCTTGAGTACTGCATTACAGGCCTGGAAGCCTAATTTTAGGAAGAATCTAAAGTTGCTAAAATGAGTATAGAGAAGGACAACAAGACTGTTGAGGGAAACAAAGGAGTCCTCTTACTAAGAAGGGCTTAAATTCTGCAAATTGCAGCATATGGAGACTAGACACCCGTGAGAGGATCTGATTTTGGTGTATAAAGCCTTGAATGGTTTGAGCAGGCTCAATGCTGATGAGATTCTTCGACAGATTACAAACCTGAGGGGGCATAAATTCAAATAGCAAAAAGACAGTTGTAGAATAGATGTGCTGAAATTTGCCTTTAGCCAGCTGGTAGTTGATTGCTGGAACAAGCTTCCATCTGTCATTATGGAGGTTGATAGCTTAAATAAATTCAAGGAAGAACTGGGCAAACTTTTAGAACAAATTAATGGATGAGATGGGACTTTTTTTTTTTTTTTTTTTTTTTGGCTGATGCTGTATAAGCTTGCTTTCTTGCATCATATGCCTCAACTAATGCTAATGTGTAACACTTGGCATTTTGCTGCATTAACAACTGAAATTTTTCTTACCATCTTTTAAGATTATCCAAGTTGTCCTGAACAAGTGCTGATCCTTTCCCACTCTTCACATCATCTGCAAATTCTGACCTCATATCCTCATCAAGAAACAAAAGCAACATCAATTCAACATCAAGAAATAAAAGCAAGAAACAATAATGGTCCTAAAATCAATCCTTGGGGAACTCCACTTCTAACATTAGCCCAGTTTTAATAGTAACCATTAATCATATACACCTGGTTCCTGCCCAGCAACCCTTCATTGACTCATGATACAAACACGATCCAGTTTACACAGTAACCTCTGATACAGGACTGAATCAAATGCTTTGCTAAAATCCAAATAATCTCAAAATTATTTCCTACATCCGACTAATGAGTGACTTTCCAAGTATCTAACTTGATTAGTTAAACGTAGTTTTCTCTTAACAAAACCATGTTGTTTGGCCTTCAGAATTTTATATCTAAATGTTTCCAAGGATTTCTCTACCACTGTAGTCACACTGCCCAGTCTGTAGTTACCCAGTTTGCTCTTAGAACCACCTCTGTATATTAACAATGCATTAACACTTCTCCAAGCCACAGTATTCTCACCCAACTTTAGTGATACCCTCATAATTAACTTGAATGGTTCAGTGCATTCTCTTGCTGTCTCTGTCAAATTTACTGTGTGTGTGTGTGTGTGTGTGTGTGTGTGTGTGTGTGTGTGTGTGTGTGTGTGTGTGTGTGTGTGTGTGTAATATAAATAAAAATAATAGGATGTAGTGACAAAACTGAACTTCAAAAAAAAAATGAAAAAATATTAATTTATTAAACTGGATTATGGATCCTGGTCACTACTGGTTATAGCAGAAATTCCCAGCAACCGTAATGAAATGTAGACAAATGTATATGATCAGTGTATTGGGTAGGGGTGGTGACCTGTCATGTGTAATTACAATGGAATAAATTGAGAATACCTGAAAAGTAAAAGCACATTACCTGAAATTAAATAAAATTAAGATTAACATTAAAATAGTACTTAATGCTGTAGGTCCTATTTTTAAATAGTACTTAAAAATAATAAAATAGTACTTAATGCTTGTAGGTTCTATTTTAAATAGTACTTAATGCTGTAGGTCCTATTTTAACTACATCTTCAAGGGGTCAGCAGCCAAAACCGACAGAACCACAGCAATAAGCAAGGTCTCTGTTTCTGTTATGATGTATACATACAAAACATATACATCATAGCCAATCCAACAGAGACCAAAAACTTTATTTACAAAAAAACATTACAAAAACATTACTTTTATTTGTTTATTTTTGAATTATATTCTTCTTTTTATTCCTTTCCTTTTTGGTCTCCATTGGGTCAGCTATGATGTATACGCTTTGTATGTATACATCATAACAGAAACAGAGACCTTACTTATTGCTGTGGTGGCTTTTGGTTTTGCCTTTCGACACCTTGAAGATGTAATTAAACCTTAGGACCTACAGCATTAAGTACTATTTTATTATTTTTATGTTAAGCTTAATTTTATTTAATTTCAGGTAATCTGCTTTTACTTTGCAGGCATTCTCAATTTATTCCATTGTAATTACACTTGACAGGTCAGCACCCCTACCCAATACACTGATCATATACGTTTGTGTATATATATATATATATATATATACAGGAACTCCCCAACTTACATAATACTCGACTTACGGAAATTCATCCTTTTTTTTTGCTACTTTGTTCCAAGACCTCGGAATTTGAAATTTTCGCTATATAACTAGGCTATTTATCTCTCTTAAAGGTCATTTTTATAATGGAAATCGCACCACACTTTCATCATTATCATATGTTCCGTTATAAGAATCAATTTTGAATGCCTTTGTGAAATTTTTCTAAAACACATTTCTGGAGGTCACTACCATAAAACAATAAAAACAATTTGCACTTTCCGGTTTATTGGGCTTTTCTGTTAGTGCATCTAATTATAAATGGGTAGTAAACTTGTTCTTATTTGCAATAGTCCCAATAAGTGGAATTGTGTAGGTTTTTATGTTATTATGGTGAAATGTGTTCCCCCATCACCGAAATCTTTAATCCTATAAAAAAACAAATAAATTTTCAGGATCTTCTCTTCATTCCTATTTACTGATTACAATGGTGAAGGGAAAGCGACTTACAGAAAGTGCAAGTGCTGGCAGTGCTGGGAAACAAAACAAAATTGATTTAGAAATGAAGATGATTAATTAAGAAGTACAAAGCACGACAAAGTTTGTCATCGATTGCACGGAATTAGGTCTCGCTGCTTCAACAGTGAATACTATTTTAAGGGAGAGTGCGCGTATAAAAGAACATGTTAAAGGATCAACGTATTTCATACTGGGGCCAGTCCGCTCCAACAGTGATCACAAAACAGCGTTCAGGTGCTATATCGAAGATGGAAAAGCTATTAATAATATGGATGAAAAATCAGATTCAAAAGCAAGTGCCCCGAATCTAACAGCCATTCAAGCAAGAAGTATTTATGGAGATAACTATAAGTACGGCAAACCCCAAGCCAAGTTCGTGGCAAACAGTGGGTGATTTAATAGGTTCAAGCATCGCGCTGGTTTCCAAAACATTATAGCATGCGATGTAGTCACCAGTGCTGATTATGCAGCTGCAGAGAAATTGTGATGTGTTGGGGAAAAAAACCTTCTAAATCTCCACAGCCCTCAACTTCCGCAGCGGCGTGCTTACCAGCTGGAGAGTTAATTCTGGAAACGATGCCAGAAAGTTAATAAACTTGCTGACGTTATGCTGTCTCCTCTCTCTTCTTGTAATTTTATCATTTTGAAATTTTTGCAATTTTTCCTGCATATGAGATAAAAAAATTTAATAATTCTATTTACGTGTTTGTTGAACATTTCTTTTTTGCTTCTATCAAATTCAGCACGTATAGTTGCAAGTGTGGAATTTTCCTAAATAAGCATTTAGGGAAATTCCGACTTACGTAGCATTCCGTGGAATGCAACCCTTACGTTAATCGGGGAGTGGCTGTATATATATATATATAGGCAAATAGATTAGATAAGTGTATGGGTAGGAGTGCTAACCTGACAGGTGTAGCTACAGTGGAAAAAATTAAAGTGCCTGAAAAATAAAAGCAGATTACCTAAAAAAAATTATATAAATAAAATTAAATGAAAATATATAAATGATACTTAATGCTGTAGGTCCTAAGATTTTAATTACGCCATCAAGGGACAGCAGCCAAAACCAAAGGAAACACAGCAGTAAGCGAGCAGATGTATACATTATAGCTGACCCAACAGAGACCAAAAAAGAAAAAGAAATAAAAAACAAAAACAAAATAATACTAAAATAAATAACAAGTAAAATGCAAAATTAAGTTATAATTAAAACCAATTGAATCCAGTTAAAGAAAAAATTTATGAATATCAAACAGCCCTACCTGAATTTTGACAAAGAAAGCAAAATATCAGGATGAAAGAAAATAGTCAGGATATGACAACTTACTGTCGAACCGAGTGAAACGAATGTAAGAGGGCTGTAACAGAGACCAAATAAGTAAGCCAATAATTCCCAATGAATTTATAACAACTGTTCTAAATTCTGCTGGTTATAAATTTTACTGTGATAAATTCTGCTGGTTATAAATGTCACTGTTATAAATTCTGCCAGTTATAAATTCGCTGAGAATTATTGCTTTACTTCTAGGCCCATTTCTGTCTGTTCGTCTGTCTGTCCATCCGTCCTTTCATCACTATTTTAATGTACTGATTAAATCAGTACAGGTACTCTTTATACATTGAATGACTCGGGAAGAAAAGCTTTTTCCAATAAAGAAACAAATAAACATGATAAAATAAATCATCCAAAACATAGAAATAAGCAAGCTTTAATGCATAATTTGGAATTCCCTCAAGCCCCACAGCTAACACATCTCTCAAAATATTGATGATAGATTTCAAATTATCTTTGAGAATGCTGACTGAAGCCAAAGCAGGAAATATTTTGGTAAAGTAACTCAGGTTTGGAACAAAATTAAAATCAGATACTTCACCTCTGATGGATGAAGCAGCCCAGCCTCCAAAGTAAAAGACTTCAGGACCATAAGTCTGCCTGCAGGAAAAGAATCACATATCTGCTAACAGAATGGTCACAAATACATAATAAGATGCCTGAGCTTTTGTACTCTCAATAAGTTTTTTAACTTGAGAGAACAAGTTATAATTACTGTCAGACTTTACAATCATATTATGACAGTACACCTTTTCTTAATCTATAAAAGAATGGATAACCGAACGTTCATTATACCTTGACAGCTGCAAAATTCAAACGTGGATTTTATAAATGAAAGTGAGATGGTGTACGAGTCATTACCATAAATCTTCAATGATAATAAAGACACAGATGAATACTGAAAAGTTTAAAAAAAGGAAACTGACTAAGAGTGGATTAATGTTTAATCCACTCTTAGTCAGTTTAATCCACTGTTAGTCAGTTTCCTTAATAGATACACTGCCTTCTGAGTTAAAAAATAAAGAATAAGACGACACCTGGGAACTAACATTCCTTACAAGTGCAGCCTCAGTTATAAGAGCAAAACAATCCAAATCAAAAACAGGTGACTCACTGAATATTACCTGAGAAGCATTTTAGTTCAAAAATATGCAGTCTAAGTGCTCCTTTATGCATCGAGGTGGGGGGAAAAGAGAATTTTCTAGATTTTCTTCTTTAAGTTGGTGATGAAGATTACTAATAAATCTAGTTGATGGATTAAGACCAAAGTTAGTCTCCTATGCACCAGACATTCTTATAATTGAACCAGTTCTATAAATTAAATTTAAATAAATCAAAATAAAAAACTGGAAGAGGAGAGTAACTCACTAAAATTGATATCTGATTTGTGGAAACAAGGCACCTCATGTGACTCCATTGAAACCGGTGAATGTGAATATGTAAATTGCGAAACCTGTGAATATATAAATTGCTTTTACATATAAAAAGGACATATTAAACATAATAAAATTGTTGGCATCGTGAGTTCATAGGCAGATCAGTAGTGGTTTTTAATTAATATTTTATATTTTTATATTGATATTTTTTATTAATAAGTGTTTAAAATAGTAGTGCAGTTCTTCATTTGTGTTGTTTTTCCTCAGGTAGATAAATTTGAAACAGAAAAATCTTCTCTCACAAGAGATATAGCTGATCTTACCACAAGATTAGTAGAATCACGTTTGGCTATTACAGAACTAGAAGAGGAAAACGTATGTGTATTTTTCTTTTTTAAATTTCTAATAATTTAACTGAAATTAATCACTAGTTTGAGATTAGTGGATCTTCCTGTCTATCTTCCTAAATACACCAAGTTGAGTCATTTTATAAACAATTTGTATTGTTTTTACAGAGTTATTAAGTGAAATATGGTGACAGATGAGGTATCACCATTTGTATTGCAATTTTTGTCTTCCACTTTATGCAGCTATTTTTAGTTTTAATAATATAAACACATAAATTTCAAGACTACCCTAAAACCAATCTGTATATTAAATGCAAAAGCTACATTTTTAATAACTTCATTTATTACAACAAATTTAATTATAATGACCAAATTCTGTCACACTGAGGTATGTATTTGCTACTAGTTATAAAGTCATTTTGTAAAGCTGGTATTTTTTGACACATAAAATACAGGATCATTAACAGAATTTGGTTTTGCATTGCCAAATATAAATGCAAACCTACATCGGCCATTTTAAGTTTGCATTTATAAAAAATTGTATAAACACCATTCCTTTTAATAAGTCTTTGCTTTAAGTTTCAATAATCACAATCAACCATTATGGCAACAAGTTTTAAAATGTCTGTTAGTACTCTTTCCTTATAATGTAAGAACATTCTTCAGTTAGTTGCCACATGCTAACAATGATAAACTAGCATTGCAAAAACTGCCCTTGCCAGTTTTTTTTTTTTTTGGCTTCTCAGTTTCTTAGATTACTGTTCATTCTCTTTTTACATCTGCTGGAAGTTGCGAGATGTTTTTCCCATAAGTCTTAGCTTATTATTAAGCCTCCAGTATTAAGACTTCAAAACAAAAAAGTGTTTAATGTCGATGAAAACACTTCAGTTATTCAGAAATTGGAACCAGAGATACTGAATGCAAATTAACTGCAGAGTTGGTACTTCAGGTTCAACTATATCAACATATCAACTGATTTCACATGGAAACAGTGTGCAAAGATAAAAAGCTTTTGAAACAATTACGTTGAAAAACTAATAAAATTAGAAGTTCCCAGAAAAAAAAAATGTCAAAGAGGCACTGTTGGTTCAAAATTCAGCAAAACAAATGTTCCAATAAGTGGACTGAGTTTGTAGGCAAAATCTTTGCATATGTATTTCAGAAAAGGCAATTTTAAATGGTTATCAAGTTGGGTATGTTTCCATATGCTTTACAGCATTATTTGTGGAAAAATAAGTGAAGCTAGCAGTGTGCCTTTATGAGTTTTGTGATGATCAACTGTGAGCAAAATGACCAAAATTACAAGAATCATATGAAGATCATGAAATTTTCAACATAGACGAATCTAGGTTATTTTACAAAATGGCACCAGATAAGACTAAGATATAAGAGTGAAAAACGTCAAAGGTAAAATGTTAAAGGAGAAAATAATAATCTTTGGTGCTGCAAATATGCTGGGAATGGGAAAAAGAAAGCTACCTGAATATTGGAAAAAAAAAAAAGTTTCAAGAATTTTGTATGGTTGTAGTAGTATACGAGACCAATAAAAGAGCAAGAATGACATCAGAGTTTTTGAAAAGAACAGTTTATAACTGGGGCCTGGAATTTAAAAGAAAACAAGAAGATTTTATTGTTTGTAGATAACTGCCCCATACACACCCTTAAATTGAAGGTCTCTGCAGGCTTTGGTGCACTTTCTGCCTCCAAATATAACTTCAACTTTTACAGCCTTTGGATCAAACATTAAAATTGCAAAGTCTCTTAATTGAGATTTTAGATAACGTCAGGTTCTCAAAATTATACAGACGATTGGGTTTTATATTTCTCTCCTGGTCATGTGTTCTAATGACCTTTTTTTTGCTGTGACGGCACATCCTAAAATACAGCAAAGTAGGGTCATGATAGTAAGGAATCCACAACCAATGGATAATAGAAGCTTAAACTCTCTACACATGCACAGCATACATAACTGATTTGAAAGGTTTGCATTGCCAGCATCTTCCCATCCAAGTACCACAACCCCAGGTTTGCATTCATCCTACCACAGGTGGGATAAATATTTTAGGAACCAGCTAAAATTTTCAGAAACCAGGCATAAAGTTCTGCAAAATTCATTTTACTTTTCAGCACAATGTGATCACTTCTGTTCTATTTTTGATTTTTGGTAGCTACATTAATCCTTCTGTTGATTATGTTTAATATTTTATATTTATATTAATCACTAGGCTGCTACATTTTTTATTTATTTTTTTAAGCTTTTATAATTTGTAATTGCTTTGCAATATTGCTCTTTCTCACCATATGGAAAAGTTTTCCCTTGGTGTTAAAAGACCAGTATTCTGTTCACCACACTAAATAAAAATCTCCCAGATTTTGGCCATTTGTGTTACATATCATTAGCTCATTCATATTGTTCGTTTGAAGCAATTACTATCATTGAAGTTGTATGCCATATAAACTTGTGAAGTGAGTTATTAGTTTTTTTATTATTATTATTATTATTATTATTATTATTATTACTAAGCTTGTTAACTGCAGAGCAGTGGCATAGATAAGTTTTTTGGGCCCTTAGGTAGGCAAGAAATCATTTTGGGCCCATTATTTTTATTAAAATAAATTTTAATTAGGTATAATATAAAAAAATGTTAAATCATTTTAATAATGTAAATATGTATTTTATTTACGATTTATTTATAATTTTACAAACATCAAAAACATGAAAATTAATCTTACAATATTATACTACTTATTAAATACAATTTGACAAACATAAAAAATTATACTGTAACTAATAAATTTACGAAAAAAGCTAAAATGTTACTTTTCTTGCTTTTACATTTGCAAAATCATTAAAAATATCTTTTAAATCCATTTTACTGGTATATTTATGCTCAATAGCCAACAATGCAAGATTGCACAGTCTACTCTGACCAGTAGCGTTTCTTTTATTCGTAATTTACTAAATGATCTTTCGGCAGAGGCAGCTGACATGGGCAGGGTAAAAAATAACATAAATAAAGTAAAAATTTCTGAAAAGTCATTTTCTAGGGCACTATATTTTCAAATTAACAAATAAAAAAATTGTCTGATAGACATGTCTGCTGATAAATCTTGTTTAATAAGTGTGATTAAATTACAATATTGAATCAGCAGTTGGGGTACAGATGATTACTTTTTTATGAGATTTTCACACTCACTTAAAATATCACCATTTGACATATTAATTATTTTTTTTGGTTCTTGTATTGCAAAATAATTTTTTACTAACTTCATACTTTCAAAATGATTTTTAATTTGTATTATAATTTTGTCTAAAACATAGTAAAAAACACTGATTTTAAAAAACTGATCTCTATTATCAAACAAAAAAATCTGAAGCTAATTCATTTATACTGTCTTTTAGTTCTACGTTGGCATTTGTCTTCAAATTTCCTTGGGAATTTGCTCAGATTTGTATTTGATTTGTTCATATGAATTTCGAATGTTTTGTAAATTTTTACTGACTCGATCCAATATAGAAGTACATTCATCAAGGTCTATATCATGCTTCTGTAGAGTTTTTGAAGCATAATTAATTTTGCACATCACATTATTCAAAAATATACAAATTAATATAAAGTCAAATGTCATCATTTGCTTCATTATTTTAAGCGCTTCATCTCGGTCTGCTTTTTTAGTTGATTTAAGATTAATTTCTGTCAAAGTTTTTATAATATCACAAAACAAACTTTCACAGCTGTTATTGACTGTAATCTACCAGACCAGCGAGTAGGGTTGAGTTTTTTTAATGTAACTTCAGATTCCCCAATAAATTTATAAAGAAGATCCCATCTTTTTGTACTATTTCCAAAAAAATTATACAAAATTTGAAGAATCGATTGATAACTAAATTTAAATTGTGACTTGCACAATGAATGTACTCTGCATTTGATTGGATCCTTTTAATGTGTGACTGCACACAATTATAAATCCCACTCATGGCATTAGCCCCATCATATCCCTGACCATAACATTTTTCAATGGGAATATTTAGTTTGTGTAATATTTTCATTATATTATAGGTCATCATTTCTGCCAAATGATCATTCATGTCATAGAATCCTAAAAACATTTCACAAATTTCAAAATCTTTGGATTTTTCATTTTTGTCGTGAATTACATGAACATGCCGTACAATAACACTTAATTGATCTTTTTTTGTGAGATCTTGAGTAGTATCTAAAACTATTGAATAGAATGGTGCTGAATTAATTTTGAGTGTTAATTCTTTTGTTAATTTGGTACTTAAACGTCCTGTTATTTCATTTTGGATAGCGAGGCTTAAATAAATTACTCAACCAGATGGCTTATTAATAATTTGTTTCATTACATAATCATAGTAGAAAAGTAAATAGACTTGTGATAAAAAATTGCCATTGTAATCTTCCAAAAATCCTTGCCGATGACCGTGAAATGCTAAAGAATTTTTATCCAAAATAGCCATTCTAGACCATTTTCCAAAATGAAGATCTGTATCTTACTTGTTCCTCAAGATCTTTATCAATTGTTGCGTTCTTTTGCCACATTTCATGTATGGCACATGCCTCGATATAATGTTGAGAAACACTGTGAGTTTTTATCTGAAAATATAGATTTTTTTCCAATCTTGTAGTCCGGAACGCCACTGTCTTTTAATTGAAAACAGCCAGCATGGTTGGCAATATGCACTGGACCATACGTTGAAGTAGAATAGTAGTACATGTCACTGAAACTTCTATTTTGTGTTCAGGATCCCTTGGAAATGGTCCTTTAGGTCTGTGGGGTGACAAACTGATAATGTTTCTTTTTATTTCATTGGAAATGTTGATGTCCACGTATTCTCCAAGATCACTTGAGGGAATAAATAGTGCAGTTCGTTCAACACTAATTTCCAACAAAGGTATATCTGTAATTGTTGAATTGTTTTCGTTTGATGACCCTGCTTGATTTAAATGATCCGCAGATATATTTACACCAGTATCATTCTTTTCCACATTTTCCGATTCAATACTGGTCTTTTCTTTACCTTCTGGACATAATTCATTACTGTGTTTTGTAAAGAAATTATCTGATTTAGGTAATTTATTGACTGCCTGTTCTTTTGCTTTCTTCATGGGCTCCACTCTTTCCCTTTTTCTTTTCATCCATTTTTAACTAAAAATTTTATTAATTTAATTTTAAACTTTATATTTTAAATACAAATAGCAATAATAAACAAATATATTTTTGTATGTCAGTTGCTGTTTTGATAATGACTTGAACTTGAACAAACTTGAATTGAAATTAATCAACTAACAACTTTTGACCACCGTATATGGCTAAATGTTCGTATTCGTGGGCCCTATCCCCCCCCTGTCCTCCTGTCAAGTTGGGGAAGCCCAAACACCATACGATATGATACATACAGTAACCAAACGGGTATTTGATCACTATACAAAGCTGTATTTTAAAAGCAAAATAAAGACTGCCGACACCTGGGTTTGTTATGTTTTGGTGATAAGATATAAGAATAATTCCTTCCTTATTCTAAATGTGTCACATTGTTGAAGAGCTCAGTGAGAAAAATATTTTCATTACATGTTGCGTCTGTCTATAGGCCCTAGCATAGTAGGGGCGGCCCCTACTTGCATCTGTTTATGGGCCCTGGTGAAGTAGGGTCCCTAGGCTTTGCCTACTTTTGCTATACACCCCTGCTACAGAGGAAACCAGAGTCTGATCTATGGTGCTTCAATATATTTTTGATTTGCTGCCATGTGCTTACTGGTAGCATGTAATTTTTATGGGAATTTGTCTGTGGGTGGCTGAACACATTGGCAATATGGCCTGATAATACACAATAGTGTAAATGCCCAGATTTCTTCAGTTGGTATTCAAGTTAGATAACTCATTTTGGATAGCAGGGCTTAAATAAATTACTGAACCAGATGGCTTATTAATAATTTTTTTTTCATTGTGTCATCATAGTAGAAAGGTAAATGGACTTGTGATAAAAAAATTGCCATTGTAATCTTCCAAAAATCCTTCCCGATGACCACGAAAGTATCATGTACAGGGAATGTCTGTCACTGGGGGATGGCGGTTTACAAAAGATACTTCAGTCATGGCCAAATGAAGCGTGCCTGTCTCAATTTCAGCCTAAGAACCTTGCAGATTTGGATAGGCTATTTACACCAAGAACTACAACGAGCCACCATCAGTAAGTCCAGGAATGGAACAAAGGGGTGCTCTTACGAAGAAAGGCTTAAGTTTCGCAAATTACAGTGTCTGGAGACTAGGCACCAGCAAGGTGATCTGATAGAGGTGTATAAAGTCTTGAATGGTTTGAGCATGCTCAATGCTGATGGGATTCTTCCTCTTGCTCAGAATAATCACCTGAGAGGGCATAAATTCAAATTGAGGAAAGACGGATGTAGGATAGACGTGAGGAAATTTGCCTTTAGCCAGCGGGTGGTTGGTTGGTGGAACAGACTTCCATCCCTTGTCGTGGAAGTTGATAGCCTAAATAAGTTTAAGGCTCAGCTGGACAGGTATTTCAAACGAACAGAGGGGTGAAGTGGAAGTGGTTATTTTTTATTTATTTATTTTTTTTTTTTTGGCTGATGCTGCATAAGCTTGCTTTCTTGCATCAAATGCCTCTACTAATGCAAATGCTAATATCCAGGAGCTCAAAGGTTTGTTTTCTTACTTAACCTTCTCTAACGTCATCCATACTCTACGTTCACAAGCCGTCTGCGAGTCTGAAGTGTACCGCCTGTGCCAACAAAATAAATTCAACTGCTTACTCTGAGACCCACACCATGAACAAACTTGCAGAAACCTCTCTGAGGATAACTCTTGCTTTATCTTAAACTGCAGAGATGGGGGAAGCCCCTGGTGCCTTCAGACAACTAACACACTTTGTCTTAAACTTAAGCAATAAATTTATCTAGTGAGCAAATTGAGCTTCTAACTTTTGGAACGAAATTTGTTATCCTACCACGAAAATCTCCCATGACAGAGCTCGCCATGGGAATAGAGTTATCTCTGGCCCATCTTCCTGAGAAAACTCTGAATGAGATTCACTTTAAGACTGCTTCCGTTGTCAGCTTGTGGCTCTTATTTCATTTAGAAGAGACGACACCATAGTCATTCTGCCCGCTGACAAAGGATGTTGCACCATAGTTATGAATCGATCTGAATAAGGCCCTCTCCCTTCTAATCGATCCCAACATTTATTAACCAGTGCATGACCCTCCTATCAAAGTCTTGGAGCTGTTAGAATCTAGAGTTAATAAGTTGGTTAATGACTGGTTTAAATCTAAAAACATCTCGAAAATTACACGTTGGCAGCTGCACGCGTCAGCTCTTAGTTTTATGGGCTCCCTAAAGTACCCAAGCCGGGCATCTCTCTAAGGCCCATTGTCTCTCGCTGCAACTCACCAACATACGAGCTTTCAAAGTATATCACCCGACTGTTGATACCCCCTGTAGGAAATACCATCCACACTGTTTCCAACAGTGAATAATTCCTGCACGTTGTCAAAAACATTATTGCCATTTCCAAATACCAGATCATGACCTCCTTTGACGTTGTCTCCTTGTTTACATCAGTTCTGGTACAACGAGCCATCACATGTGCAAGACACCTTTTGAATAATGATACCATCTTTCCTTTTGTCTGGCATGACAATGCCCAGCACATTCTTCATTCCATATATAACAATTTTATGCGTTTTCCAGCTGAGGAAGAGACCCATGGTCTCAAAAGCTTCTGTGGTCATGTTATTTTATTTTATTGTATTTTGCCTGTATTACCCCATTTATTATTTTAATACACCTTCGTTCTGTTTTTCCGGTTGGACTATATATTTATCTATTAGTATGAAACCCCAGAACAAGAGGCCTCTTCAGCCTTCTTGTGCCATATTGTTATCTTCAACAGCCTTAGCACATTTATTGAAAAACCAAAAGTATAGATAAGGGATAAGATTTAGGGTATAATGCAAATTAAAGAATTTCATCCCCAACAAGCATCATTTCACTGACACAATCCAAGCAAAAATTGGGATCAGATTTAAAATAGTATTCCACCCAAGGAAAGATTATATATTGTGCAGATCATCCCATTTCACATTCCTCTAATGACAAACAATATGAGGTGAGGTGTGAAATTGACTATGAGAGAGAGAGGTTCCATTGGAAGAAATTATCACCAATTTGTGATCTGAAGTGCCTAGAAGACCACTAACATTAACCGTATACTTGGAAGGATTATTTGTGAGAAAAAGATCAAGGGTGTTTGGTGGATGGTTAGGATTGTTTGCCATTTTGGTAGGTAAATGAACAAGCTGTATGAGGTCATTAAGTAATCTTAGGATGCTAAGAAAAACAGCAAAGATTTCTTTACTTATATAAACTCTAAAAGGAAGGGGAAGAATCTGATTATTCCACTTGATATCGATGGTTCGACTGTTGATGATCCTGCTCAGATAGCAAACAAGCTGAATGAGTATTTTGCATCTACATTCATACATGAGGAGTTATTAAGGATTGAAAATGCCAGAAGGTTATCAAATTGTAGCAGGGTGCGTAATGATTTTCTAATAACTGAGAGCAAAGTGGAGGAGAAATTGTTGAAGTTAAACATAAGAAAGTTACCTGGGGTGGATGGGATCTATCCAGTTATATTAAAGGAGGCGGCAAAGCAACTAAGCAAACCCTTAGCCATAATTATGAGAGCATCCTTGAACTCAGGGGAGGTCCCCACGGACTGGAGATGTGCAAATGTATCCCCAATTACAGACCAGTTAGTTTAATTTCTGTTCCAGGTAAAATAATGGAGTCACTGGTTAAAGATGCATTGCAGGATCATTTAGACAAGACTGCAGCAATAATTCAGACACAGCATGGGTTTGTTAAGGGAGTCTTGTCTGACAAATTTGATTGGAAATTATGATGTGGTTACAAAGGAACTGGATGCAAAAAATAATTTTGATATCATATACTTAGATTTCAGGAAAGTTGCTCATGGAAGACTACTGTACAAATTGGAGCAGAATGGTATTAAGGGTAAGTTGCTACAATGGATAAAAGGATGGTTGAGTGGGAGAAGACAGAGGGCGATAATTAATGGGTGCTGCTCTTCATTTACTAATGTTATTAGTGGAGTCTCACAGGGTTCAGTGTTGTTTTGTATATTTATCAATGATATTGATGTCAGGCTTAGTGTCGCAGTTTGCAGATAATACAAAGGTTGGCAGGGTTGTTAATGACACTAATGGCAGTGTGCTACTGGAACAGGATCTAGAAAATCTTGGAAGATGGGCTGAGAAGTGGCAACTGAAGTTTAACATTGACAAATGCAAAGTACTGCATATGGGTAGAAGTAACTCCAGAGGAACGTATCAACTGTGTGATACTACACTTAAGGTGGTAGAAAATGAAAAAGACCTGGGAGTAATTGTGCAGTCAGATATGAAGTTTTCTGAGCAATGCAGACAGGCTGGTAGGGCAGGTCATGGGGTTTTGTCAATGATATACAGGAATTTTGCTAGCAGGTAAAAGGAGGTGATTGTCCCTCTCTATAAGGCAATGGTCAGGCCATGCCTTGAGTACTGCATGCAGGTCTGGAGGCCTCCTTTTAGGAAGGATGTAGATTTGCTTGAGCATGTACAGAGAAGGGCAACAAGATTGGTGAGGGGAATGAAGGGATCCTCTTACCAGGAGAGGTTAAGTTCTGCAAATTGCAGCGGCTGGAGACTAGGTGCCTGCGAGGTGATATGATTGAGGTGTATAAGGCCTTGAATGGGTTGAGCACACTGAATTCTGATGGGATTCTTCCACTTGTTCCGATTACGAACCTAAGGAGGCATAAATTGAAATTGAGGAAGGACAGATGTAGAATAGATGTGCGGAAATTTGCCTTTAGCCAGCTGGTGATTAATTGCTGGAACAAACTTCCATCTGTCATTGTGGAAGTTGATTGGTTAAATTCATTTAAGGAGGAACTGAACAAACATTTAGATTTGAATGGTTGTGTGAAATTTTTTTTTGGCTGATGCATAAGTTCATACACTTGCTTTCTTGCATCACATGCCACTATTACTACTACTAATCCTGGACATCTCGACCAGCTAGAAAATGAAGCCATCTGATGTTGCAAATGTTAAAATCAGCAAGGAAATTTACCTCACTTTAGGCAAGCTACACTGGAGAAAAAGTCAAGCTTCAAAGAAAGGAAGTAGAATTAGTATTTTAGTGGTTGCATATGATGCTGCATATGAGGTTGCATATGAGGTTGCATAGGAGTCTGCTGACGAGGCTACTAGAGACGGTCGTTTTCAAAGCCGCTAAGTGGATTTTTGTTAATTATTGATTTGAAATTATTGTTTTTCTAAAACTTTTGATTTAAATTTAGTAGTATAACATTATTTTGTGATTTTCTGATTAATTTGGTGTATTTTACTCGGCCTTGTAATTGCATAAAAGTATCGGTAAAGGTTTCCACGTGTTTCAACTCCGCTAACCGTTCGTAATTTTCCCGCCTTTGTGATACGATATACCGTACTAGATAGCGTTAGTTGAACTTCGTTAGCAGTTAAATTGTACGTTTAAATAAATACATATAACGACTTAGATTACAAACGTAATATAATTAATTTTATTTAACATAATTAATTATACATATAACCACTTAGGTTACGTAACATAAATAATTAGTAAAAACAAATAATTAATACATAACTTGATACGAAAGTTATATAAAGGGATTTCGCAGATAACACTCGTTACTGAAACGTAAATATTCCGTAGATAACACTCGTTACTGAAACATAAATATAGCGTTATAACTGTGTTTGGATACAAGTTTAGGATTTAAATTTGTACAGAAATTGAAATTTTATTGAAAGTAAATCTAAATCATGACTCAAACCAGAGCAGCAAAGCAAAGGGCTCAAGCTAATGGGAATGCTGTGGCCCAGGGGAGAACTGAGGGGGGCAGTTGTCCTCTGAATCACAGCCTTGTAAGATGCACTATTTGCTTGATGTTTGCGGAGCAGTCAAGTATGGGACATGATACTGCCATGGGGGATGTCTTTGTGTGTGTGCGATGCAAGGAGTGTAAGGAGATAAGGCGACAACTCAGCGTTGTTATGGGCCTATATGAGAGCTTGAAGGATAGGGTGGATGCCCTCGAAGGATTACAAGTGAGGGGCCCATCAAGCTCTCAGCTGCCCACACCAATGCCAGAGCTTGCACTTGGTCATCGCGAAACACAGCGGCAACCCCCAAGGCAGAATGCGCTGGTCCCAAAGGAACTAGTAGTTGTTGGTGACTCTATTGTCAGGGAAACGGGAAACATGCTTTGTAAAAAGGATAGGTGGAATAGGACCAGGGTATGTCTGCCAGGGGCAAAAGTTGATGACGTTGTAGAGCGGATATCATCTTTTAAGGGCACAAAAGGTGATATAGTTGTACACGTTGGCACTAATGACATTAAGAGTAGGAGACCGGCGGAATTACTTGACAAGTACAGGTCACTGATGAAAAAAAGCCGTGAATTAGGGTTGAAATTGAAAGTGTCTGCAATTCTGCCCAGACACGATAGGAGGGAGTATATGATGAGAGCCCTGTCAATCAATTCGGCCCTGGAAAGATTGTGCAGGGCTCAAGGGGTAGAATTTTTTTCAGCCTGGTCTGTACTTGTTAACAGGAGAGACTGCTTCTACAGGGATGGGATACACTTAAATAGAAAGGGTGCAAGAATGTTTGCTGATGCTATCGAGGCAATGTTAGGTGGGTCGGAAAACTGCTAGATTGGGGGGATACAAGGACTAATAGATTAACAGTAGCCACTGGCAGAGGTGAAAGTGATTCTTGCACTGCTTCTATTGGAATGAGCCGCAGCCTGGAAAATAAGATGCAGGATATTTCAGAGACTGCTGGGAATCATTGGGGTACAAGTAAACACATGGGTTGTGTTAGGG
The DNA here is from genome assembly GCF_048544385.1 of Mastigoproctus giganteus. Lineage (NCBI taxonomy): Eukaryota > Metazoa > Arthropoda > Arachnida > Uropygi > Thelyphonidae > Mastigoproctus > Mastigoproctus giganteus. The sequence goes on from NC_143580.1 coordinate 141,226,780, forward strand.
TAGCTAAGAAAAAGAACAGGTGCATGTATACTTGTGTGTACACCAATGCTAGGAGTTTAGTAAATAAATTTGATGAATTTGAGGTATTGCTCAAAACATCAAAGGCAGATATTGTGGGGATTTCAGAGACGTGGTGTCACACAGATATAAGAAATGCAGAACTGGAATTTGGGGAGTACAATGTGTACAGAAAGGATAGACAGGATAGGAAGGGAGGAGGGGTTATGCTATTAATTAAGAAACACATAAAATCCAAGGAAGTGAAGCCAGTCGACATCGCTGGACAGTGCAGTGTCGAGTCAGTTTGGTGTGACATAAGCATTGGGAGATCAAAATTGAGAGTAGGAGTGTGCTATAGGCCTAATGACTCTGATGAGTATAATAAGAAACTGTTCGGAGAAATAGAGTGGGCCAGTAAATCAGAGAGTCTTATAATGGGGGATTTTAATTTCCCAGATATTGACTGGAATTTGGGGGCTGGTCACTCACACAGTAGCAAGGCTTTTGTGGATTTATTGGATGATTGTTTTCTACATCAGCATGTTCGGGAGGCAACTAGAGGGAGTAATACTCTTGATTTGATTATCAGTAGTGATTCTTCATGCATTCAGAATCTGCAGATAAATGAACCACTTGGTGGCAGTGATCACAGTGTGCTGAAGTGGGAGTTACTCAAAGAGGTAACTACCATTAGGGGTAAAGGGAAGGGGTATTGCTTTCGTAAAGGCGACTACAATGGACTGAGACAGTATTTAAATTCTATACAGTGGGATCAACTGATGATATTGCCAACAGCAAATTCAAAATGGGAAGCATTCAAAGAACTTATCGTGGAAGCTACTAGGCTTTACATACCAACTAAGAAATATTGTTCAAGGTTTAGGCCTAAATGGTTGTCAGATGAACTAATGAGGCATATGGCAGAGAAGAAAAATGCATGGGATACATACAAATTAACACGTGACACGGATGCCTATGATAGATACAAGTTGATCTGTAACCAAGTTACAAAGGAGGTTAGGCAGGCGAAGGCAGATTACGAGAGATCCTTGGCAAGGGATGCGAAGAAAAACAGCAAAGAGTTCTTTACTTATGTAAACTCTAGAAGGAAGGGGATGAATCAGATTGGTCCACTTGAGATCGATGGGTCAACTGTTGATGACCCTGCTCGGGTAGCTAACAAACTAAATGAATATTTTGCATCGACATTCACACATGAGGAGTTATTCAGCGAGGGGAATGCCAGAGGTGTATTCAACTCTAGCAGTAAGCTAGAGAATCTTGTAATAACTGAGAGCAAAGTGGAGGAGAAATTGTTGAAGATAAACACAAGAAAGGCACCTGGGGTGGATGGGATCTATCCAGTTATATTAAAGGAGGCAGCAAAGGAGGTAAGCAAACCCTTAGCCATAATTATGAGAGCTTCCTTGGACTCAGGGGAGGTACCCATTGACTGGAGATGTGCAAATGTGACCCCAATTCACAAAGGGGGATCAAAGGCTGACACAAGTAATTATAGACCTGTGAGTTTAACTTCTGTTCCCGGAAAATTAATGGAGGCACTGGTGAAAGAAGCACTGCAGGATCATCTAGACAAGACTTCAGTTATAGCTAGGACACAGCATGGTTTTGTTAAGGGGAAGTCTTGCCTGACCAATTTGATTGGATACTATGATGCAGTCACAAAAGAACTGGATGCAGGGAATAACTTTGATATTATATACTTGGATCTTAGAAAGGCTTTTGATACTGTTGCACATGGAAGACTGCTGCACAAATTGGAGCAGTGTGGCATTGGAGGCAAGTTGCTGCTATGGATAAAGGGGTGGTTGAGGGGGAGAAGACAGAGAGTGGTAATCAATGGACACTGCTCATCGTGGACTAATGTTATTAGTGGAGTCCCTCAGGGTTCAGTATTGGGGCCTTTATTGTTTTCTGTATTTATAAATGATATTGATGATGGTATATCAGGCTTAATGTCCAAGTTTGCAGACGATACAAAGGTTGGCAGGGTTGTCAAGGACACTACTGACACTATGCTGCTGCAACAGGATTTGGAAAGGTTGAGCAGATGGGCTTCGAGGTGGCAAATGAAGTTTAACATTGACAAATGTAAAGTACTACATATGGGAAACAGCAACCCCAGAGCAACGTATCAACTCTGTGGTACTACACTGACAGTGGTAGAGAATGAAAGGGACCTGGGGGTGGTGGTGCAGGCAGATATGAAGTTCTCTGAGCAGTGCAGACGAGCTGCAAGAGTAGCTCATGGTGTATTGTCAATGATATATAGAAATTTTTCTAGCAGGGATAAGGAGGTGATTATTCCCTTGTATAAGGCAATGGTCAGGCCACACCTAGAGTACTGTATACAGGCCTGGAGGCCTCATTTCAGGAAGGATGTAGAGCTGCTGGAACGAGTACAGAGAAGGGCAACTAGATTGGTGAATGGGACAAAGGGGTTCTCTTACGAAGAAAGGCTTAAGTTTTGCAAATTACAGTGTCTGGAAACTAGGCACCAGCGGGGTGATCTGATAGAGGTGTACAAAGCCTTGAATGGTTTGAGCATGCTCAATGCTGATGGGATTCTTCCTCTAGCTCAGAAAAATCACCTGAGAGGGCATAAATTCAAATTGAGGAAAGACAGATGTAGGATAGATGTGCGGAAATTTGCCTTTAGCCAGCGGGTGGTTGGTGGGTGGAACAGACTTCCATCCCTTGTCGTGGAAGTTGATAGCCTAAATAAGTTTAAGGCTCAGCTGGACAGGTATTTCGAACGAACAGAGGGGTGAAGTGGAAGTGGTTATTTTTATTTATTTATGTTACTTTTTTTTTTTTTTTTGGCTGATGCTGCATAAGCTTGCTTTCTTGCATCAAATGCCTCTACTAATGCTAATGCTAATGCTAGGAAACACTCTGGTATAGCATCAGCCAAAAAAAACACACCACTATCCCTCATCTGTCCATCCTATCTAATAACACTGGCCAACGTGATTTTTATCTCCACTAGTATATTAGTCATTTGCAATAAATTTTTAAGCATAAATTTTTAAAAAATTCTTAATTTCACTTCACATTACAATATCTACATATATGGACTTTTGTGTTTACTAATGATACAGATATCTTACTATGGTTTAGAGAAATAGATATGTCACTGATCTGTTGTTACCTGCAAATAATAATGTCTACATGTGTTCATAGATGGCAGTAATTTTATGTACAGTGTATCTGAGTATATATTGCATATTGTTTATTTCTTCTGTGCTTTCCCTTAGCATTGTATTAACAATTTTCACTATGTGTGTGGACAGTTTACAACAAAAACCTGGAGGAAGAAAATCCGCAGTATTAGTAAATGTTCATTGGTTGCAAGCCTGGTGATCAGGACAACTTGAGCTTGACGTATGTGCTATGAAAATAAAACACCATAATAACTGAAAAATTAAAGGTATGCACTTGTTCCTGTAGTGTGGCAAGACTCACACAAGTGACATTGACAACTCCAATTTCTGCACGACAGATATTAGGGTTATTCAAAAAGAGCAAGCACAGCATCAAATATTTTGACATATCATCTCCAGTAAGGCCTGTTTCACATAATGAACACTTGTTGATACCTCCAAAATCATAGGATAAAGGAAGCACTGATGAATATAGCAAGGATTCTTCTTGTGTTGTAGACTTTGCTAGAATGTCTACTTCAACAGATTTAAACTGTTAATCACAAAATTATAACATGCTGCACTTAATTAAGCAAGAAGAGTTGTATGACATTTCGTGATTTAAATTTATCCAAAAAGCAAACTCCTGGATTACTTTGTGATAAGTTGATAACATCGATTCCTGATGTTATCAGAAACACCACAAATTGTCTTCAAAATATTTTGTTATGGAAGATGTGTTTCTCTAAAGGCATTATTGATCTTTTGAACAAACTAAAGAATTTCTTTAAGGGTCTTGATAAAAAAACAACGTGGATTCTGCTACCTGAGGGAAGTGGTCTCCAATTTAACAGATACTAAACTGATAGGAATTTTTATTGAGCCTCAAATAAAGAAACTCTCAAAGATAATGTATTTTAAACAAAGCTACAGGAATACTGAACTAGCAGCCTTGCCAATTGTTAAACACAATCCTCAAAATTAAGTTTAAAAGCAATTTTGTTGCACGATAAAAATGCATTCCTATCAGTTCCTCTACTTGTTCTCAATGGGTGCTGCTCTTCGTGGACTAATGTTATTAGTGGAGTCGCACAGGGTTTAGTGTTGGGTCCACTGTTGTTTTGTATATTTATCAATGATATTGATGAAAGTATATCAGACTTAGTATCGAAGTTTTCAAATGATACAAAGGTTGGCAGGGTTGTTAATGACAGTAATGGCAGTGTGTTACTGCAACAGGATCTAGAAAATTTGGGCAGATGGGCTGAGAAGTGGCAAATGAAGTTTAACATTGAAAAATGTAAAGTACCGCATATGGGTAGAAGTAACCCCAGAGAAACATACCAACTGTGTAGTACTACACTTAAGGTGGTAGAAAATGAAAAAGACCTGGGAGTAATTGTGCAGTCAGATATGAAGTTTTCTGAGCAATGCAGACAGGCTGTCAGGGCAGATCATGGGATTTTGTCAGTGATATACAGGAATTTTGCTAGCAGGAAAAAGGAGATGATTATCCCTTTGTATAAGGCAATGGTCAGGCCACGCCTTGAGTACTGCGTGCAGGTATAGAGGCCTCATTTTAGGAAGGATGTAGATTTGCTTGAGCATGTACAGAGAAGGACAACAAGATTGGTGAGGGGAAAGAAGGAATCCTCTTACCAAGAGAGGCTTAAGTTCTGCAAATTGCAGTGGCTGGAGACTAGGCACCTGACAGTGAGCTGATTGAGGTGTATAAGGCCTTGAATGGGTTGAGCACACTGAATTCTGATGGGATCCTTCCACTTGTTCAGATTACAAACCTAAGGGGGCATAAATTTAAATTAAGAAAAGACAGATGTAGAATAGATGTGCAGAAATTTGCATTTAGCCAGCGGGTGGTTAATTGCTGGAACAAACTTCCATATATATATATAACATGATTTTCTTGTATGTATAATAAAGTTTAATTGATAAATTAAACACACAGTAAGACATTACAAACATTAAATACGGTAATAATAAAGTACAACAGACTCTTGATTTACCGGGATTGGATTAACCAGGAAACTTCAAGACTCCAAATTTAAAAAAAAAAAAAAAAAAAACCCAGAAATCATAAAATTCAAGTAATAACTAGAATTAGGTATAAACAGATATTTTGCAAGTCACAAATAAGCAACAAGAACCGGCGTTATAAGTCGTCATTAGGAGATTGGTGTACCTATTATCTTGCAACCTCTGGTGTCTTCACACCTACCGCTCAAAACAAAAAAAAAAAAAAAGAGAGAGAGAGAGAGAGAGAGAGACCAAATGTTTAGTTTGATTTAATGCGTTACGTCAATTGTTGTGTTTCATCACACCAAAAGCAAAAGGACAAATTTTGTTTTATTTATGTCAGGGATGTCAGAATTTTTATTTTTTTTTTTATAGTAAACTTTTTTTTTTGTTTAGAAATCATGAAAATGATGGGTTGTGCTTTCAATTAAACAAAAACCTGAAATTATTCTAAAGTTTGAAAACGGTGAATCTCTAAAGAACCATTATAATGTTGGTGACCAAACTATATGCGACATTGTAAAAAATAAAGGGAAGCATTGTATTGGACATGCGAGTAGTATGTGTTAAGTTTCTCAGTTTTTTTTTTTTTTTTTCTGTGATTAACCGCAGGTAACTGAATCAGTGGATACGGGGGCACAACTGTATTTTAAAATGAATCACACTCATTTTTTAGATTGCACATGTATTATTGTATGATATTTGAAATTGGTCATTCATTAAGGTTTCTAAAATTTCTGTAGATCCTTCAATGGAGGCTTGATAGAGATGTATTTTTGGAGTCAGCAGATCAATTTTCTTTAGGATCTGCAACTTTTACTTTGAGCCTATGAAAAAAAAAAAAAAAAATACATATATATATATATATATATATATATTTTTTTTTTTTTTTAAATTATTATTATTATTATATATTTTATTTATTTTTTGGCCAGTGTAATTTACTCTTTCCTAACTTCATTCAGATTACCCACATCCACAATGCCAAATGGAAGTTCCATTCAAGAATCAATCACTCTCTGACTGAAAGCAAATTTTCACCCGTCTATCCTGATTTGAGTGATTAGTTGAGTGTGGAGGATGATAGACAACAGAAGAATTTGGTAGACTGAAACAGAGAGATTTTAAGCTAGAGGAGATCATAAAGCAGAGTCCAAGTTATTAACTTATGACAAGGAATATCGGAGTGGACACTTGCACAAGTATCACCTTTAAAGTGTAAGAAATCTTAGATCAAATAATTAGGGCTCCTAAGATGAGTAGTGGTTGATGCAACTGATAATTGAGACTCTCAGAAAAATTAAATGGGACTTGGCAGACGTTGCAAAATGGACATTGAGATTGGAACTGAGAACACATATATTTGTGAAACCAGTACTGTAGCTAGAGCTTTTGCCACCCAGGGTGGTCCCTGAGTTTGCCACCCCTCTCAATACACACCAAAAATACTACAAAAAGTCAACGACATATAGGGAAATAAATTAAAACACTATGTTTATTTTTGAAGTAAAACTATAATTCCAACATTCTAAAATGTTATTTTTCTTGCTTTTCTGTTAGCAAAATCATCGATGACATTGTCAAAGTCTATTTCATCACTCAGTTGCTGTTCTATAGACAGTATTGCAAGATTTCTTAAATGCAAGGTGCTCATTGTAGATCTTAGGTAATTCTTAATCAATTTTAATTTAGAAAAACTCCTCTCACAACTAGCAACACTTACAGCAATTGTGAGGAAAATTCGCAGTAGTATTACAATATTTTGAACTGAGTTCTCGAGACTGTATTTTAGAATATACTGCAAAAGTTCAAGGGGACTGCCCTTCCACGTCTCTGTTTCGTTTTGCGTAGCAGCAACAGAAATAAAACTCTGAAGTCTTTTTCTCTCAACAAGGAACTGTTCCTTATTAAAGTCACCGCGATCGTGATTTAGTTGACATTCATATTTATCATTCAATTATTGCTTTATTTTTAAGAATTTGAATTATAGTATGATGTGGAAATGTAATGGTTTTGTTATATTTATATTTTATTTATTTTAGTTGTAAGTATAGTTGTTAAAAACTAATTATTAATTAAGTAATAAAAATCACTAAGTTAACATAAATAAAAGAATTGTCGAAAAATAAAATTGTGCCTCACATGAAAAGTGCTGTCTGGGGCAGACAACCCCCTTCTGGCCCGGCCTAGCTACACCACTGTGTGAAACGAATGTGGAGAGTTTTGGCAGGTTTAGATCTTTTTTGTAGATTAGTTTATTTTGTTAGTTTGACCATTTGTGATGAGGTCAGTAGATAAAGTAAATATGGAGAGCAGGAGTATGTTGCAGGAGGAGCATTAATGAAATTTTTGGTTATGATGTACACACACACACACACACACACAGCAAGAATAAAAACTGTCTGGTCAAAATATTATGACCACCTATCTAATAGTGGGTATATCCTCCTCTTTGCCACCAGTACTGCTGCCACACAACAAGGCATTAACTCTCTCTTACACCTCTGAATGTTGTAGCATGTCATCAGGATTGCATCCCATAGATCTGTGATAGTTTGTGGTGGAGGATCGAAGTACCTTTCCTGTTGATCTGTATAATCCCAGAGATCTTCTTTGGGATTGATATCCAGCAGCTGAGGTACCTCCTAGGTCACTTTCATGTTCAGCAAACCATTCTTGATCAATACCAGCAACGTGGAAGGGCACATTATCCTGCTGGAACAAACCTGTGTCATCCGAGAAGACAGGCACCTTGAAGGGGTGTATCTGATCAGCCACAATAGATGAGTAGTTTTTATCTTTCGAAGTGCAGTCTAGGGAATAAGGTTGCCAAGTGATTCCCAGGAAGACATCCACCCATACCCAAACAATGCCGCCACCTGCCTGTCTGTTGACCTAGGACATCAGAGGGGTTATTCTCTGCAGTTTGTCACTGTATCCTCCTTATGCCATCACATGGCATAGTAAACGTGATTCATAAAAAGCAACTTTTTTCCAGTCATCAGTGGTTCAATGATGCCATTCAGCTGCAGACTTTAAGCACTCTTAGTGATGGGCGACCACGAACTTGGGTAACTTGGCCTGTCACTTACTCTGGCGGCCCAAGCAGAGGATTGGATTGTGGTCTTGATTTAGTCCATGGTCAGCTGTTCCATTGTTTTCCATCTATTGCCTCTTACAAGACAAGCCAGCCTATGTCCATCATGATCATCAATGAGGCATGGGCACCCACCATTGGCCTGGCGATGGCTGCTCTGTCTGTCTGTCCACTGGAATACCATAACTACAGCACTCCACAAATATCCCACAAAATTTAGTTTCTGTAATACTGCCACTCTTCAACCGGTACCCGACAATCATCCCTGTTTCAAAGTCTATCAGATTACATCCCTTGCCGTGTTTATTCAAGCACTCCTTATGGACCGTATGCCATGAACCTTCAACATCACATTTAATTTTTTTCGCTGTAATGTGTGCTGCCAGGCAGGGCGGCGGGGGGGGGGGGGGTACAGCTGATTGCTAAAATATGGGGATTGTCAATATTTTGACTGGACAGTGTGTACCCAACTCCTTATCATAATGTAATCTTGACAATACTCTCCATGCATACAAAACAGAAAAAACTTATCTGAGAAAATATCTAAACCTCTCAAACAGTTTCACATTCATTTCACAAATATATGTGGTCTCAGTTTCAATCTCACTGATGTCCATTTCCGCTTACAGTGTGCCACTTACTTTCTCTAACAGAATCCCAGTTATCAGTTGATTCAACCACTGCTCATATCAGTTATCCTAATTATTTGCTGTGTGATTCCTTTCACTTCAAAGGTGCTACTTGTACATATGTCTGCTTTGATATTCCATGTCACACACTCAGTAATATGGAATCTCCTCTTTTTGATCTTCTTTGGCTAAAACTCTCTCTCTCTACCCCATTCTGTCAAATTTGTCTGTTGCCTCTACAGATTTCCAAATCCACTAATCACTTGGAACTCTTTAACTTCCTTTCTCTGAAACTCTACTTTCTTCAGTCCAACTTTCCTAACAGTAAGGTAATTTTCCTTGGCAATTTTAATGTTCACAACTCCAGCTGGTCGAAATGCTGAGGCTTTTGCAATTAATGATGACCTCACACAGATTGTTCATTTACCTACCAGAATCCAGATAAACCTAACCACACAGCCAACACTCGGTCTTTTTCTAAAAAAAAAAAAAACTTTCTGAGTGCACAGTGAAGGTAAGTGGTCAACTAGACACCTCAGATCACAACTTGGTGATTGTCTGTTCTCCAGTAGAGCTATCTCTCGTGGCCATTCTCAGTCTTGTGTTATTGGGCATTACAAGAATGCAAAATAGGATGATCTGTGATATTTATTTTCTTCTTTTCTTTTCCTTGGTTTGATTACAATTCTGATGTCATTGTTTGCTCAGATCATGTCAGTGAAATTATTCTTGTAGGAATAAAATTCTCTATTCCACACTCCACCTTAAAATCTTATCCTATATGTAAACCTTGGCCTTTCCAATAAATGGAAAGGGCATGGTGAACCAGCTTTTCAATATATTGGCAAAAATTTTCAAAAAGATTTTCACCTGTAGTTGTTGTGTGCATACTCTGTATATCGGCTAAATCTTCAACTGGTAAAAAAATTATCATTAATTTCACGTATGAAGATATGGAGTTGGGTTGCATCATTAGCATCAGTACTGGCATCCAGTGCCACACTAAAATATTTCATTTGTTTTATGTTTTCCAAAAGTTGTTTGAACAAATTCTTTCCAATATCTTCTACTCTTCACATAATTGTTTGTCAAGACAAACTAGTTTCTTGTATTCAATCTATCATGCGAACTCCTCTGACCGTTTGGTCGTCCCGGAGTATAAACAGAAAATTTATTTATTTATAATGTCTTATATAATTGTTCGTTTCTCCAGACAAATTTCTTCCACAACTTTTAACAAATTCACCATCACTGAACAGTTTACTTCCAAAAGCAATCAATTGTGCAACTTGATAACTTTGTTCCCCAAGGTTCGGTTCTTTCCCCCACTCTTTTCCTCTTGTATATCAATGACCTTCTTCCATTGACTGGAAATCCTATCCATAGTTTTGCCGATGATAGCACGTTGCATTCCACTTTCCGCTTTGAAAAACCTTGCCCTGCTCAATCAGCTTCAACTTCTCGAATATCTGCTACCAATTCCTTAAATGCCGATCTCCAGGTAATTCTCCAGTGGGACAAAGACAACTTAGTTGATTTCAAACTTTCTAAAACTCAGTCTTGTCTTATATCTTGCAGAAAGGATTCTTCTGTTCCTATGCTTATCTTTGGTGACACTACAATTTCTAGGCAAAATGATATATCTCTTTTAGGGATTACCCTGACTCCTAATCTCTCTTAGCACAAGCACATTACAAATATTGCTTCCTCTGCATCTAAAAAACTTGGTTTTTTTCTCTTCCGCTCTCGGCATTACTTCCCTTCCAAACAGCTGTTCACTCTCTACAAATTACAAATTCGCTCTACCATGGAATATTTTTCCCACATGTGGGGTGGTGCCCCCAAAACCTCTCTCAAGCTTTTTGATTCCATTCAGAAGAGGGCAGTTAGGTTAATTAATGACCTTTCTAACAGGGTCTCTCCACTCTCTGTCTCATAGATGTACTGTTTCTGCTGCATGCCTTTTCTATAGATACTTCCGTGGGCACTGTTCTTCTGAATTGGCTTCTATAATTCCTGCTCTCTCTTTCAAAACAGTCCAAACACGTGCTGCCACCAGTCAACATCCATTTACTGTCCAACTTTAAACTCACAGAAACAACTTTTCATCTTCCTCGTTTATTCATTCAACTGCCATTTTTCTGGAACAACCTTCCTTCATACGTATTTCCTGAAAATTACAGTCTACAGAAGTTCAAGTCTAATGTCAACAAATATATTCTTTCATCTTGTCAACCTCCAACACAAGCATGGTACTAAGTACTATAGGTTCTAATACCTCTCGTGTTTGGGTTTTCATAAAAAAAAAAAAAAAAAAAAAAAACTAGTACTACTTCTTCCAGTCACTTCTTCTTCCATCACAAAATGTCATGTGATACCACTCACTGATCCCATCCTTCCGCCTAGTTGCAGGCCTTCCTTTTACATCCGTTTTTGGAGTTAGTTTTGTTGTGGTCTCTGTGGCATCAGATAATGTGGTGGTATGCCATTGCCTACCACATGGCCGATTTTGAAAGCGACCTGCTTTAAACATAATAAGAGTCATGTATCCCACGAGATGCTCTTGAGGAGGAAAGGTGACTGCAGCAGAGTGCTGCTTAGTGCAGCAGGCTGATTACAACTGTTTTTTATCTGGTTTCTAGAGATAGTCTATGTATATAAACAGATATATATTATTCGTTAGATTCGCACAAGTAGTTATTATATCTTCCATCAATGAATTTATTCATACGGTGATGCTGTTATCCCCTCTTCTTTCATGTCTAATTAATGTCTAATATTTCCAATTATTTATGTTGAATATATTTTAAAATAATTTTCTCCCAAACCATAAAGCATGCAACGTTTCCTTGTCATAAACATGTTTTCATGTTGATTCACACATTCTTAACCCCCAATGAATACATTTCTTACATTTTAAAATATTTGTTCCTGTATTTAAAATTTACACTCGTTTCATATGGCATTAACCACTGCATAATCTTCTGTATTCTTCGAACGTGCTAACCATTAAACTGTTATTTTAATCTTAGAACCTAAATATTTACCACACAGATATAACATGTGTGTCTAATGAATCCTCTGTACGGTAAGATGTATTTTCAGTTTTTTATGCTTAAACCACCAAATTTTAATATAATTGAGAGCACATTTTAACACAGCCACTACAGGCAGCGCCACCATAGCCACTCAACTGGCACTTACAGCAGATAAATTTCTTGATTGATATGTTTTCAGTGTGTTTTGTTGTTTTCTTAATTTGTTTTGTAACTTTGAACACTTCTTTTTGCAACACTCCTATATATTGATTATAAGATTTATGCTTGGATTTATAGTGTCGTTTTAAATTATATTTTTTAAAAACTGACAGTCTCCTTGCACACCAAATACACTACTTTTTTTGTCGTACTCAATGAAGAAATAGTCTTCAATCCACCTTTGTTTAAAAACACGACACTACAAATCGACTTTCCTCTTTCAGAACATTTTTAAGGATGATTTTTTAATTCGATACAAATTAATAATAATTCAATATAATGAACGTTATATCAAAATAGTAGAGTTTCACAATATGAAAATATTAATATGTACATAACTGTATTTAGCATACATATGGCTGCATTGGACTACATGTACATTTGGTACAGTAGAGCTCAACGCTTGCCCAACGCAGTGGCGCAACTCTCTAAAATGATGTTTTAGTTCACTTTCTGCATGGGCCATAAGTTGGACACCACTGGTTTATAACATTTTCACCATTCTTTATCATAATTATTTCTGTTTATTATCAGCTATTCCTGTTTTATATTCCTGCATTTGAGTCATAATTGTATAGATTTATTTTTAATTTTTTTCCATGAGAATGTGCATATTTATTTACTATTACATTTAATTTTAAAGATGGTATAGAACTTCAATATTTATATGATCTTATATCAAGTAACTTGCTTACTTGATATAAGCTTAAATTATTATAAAATAGATTATAAAACATGCTTATAATTAGATTGTTGTTATTGATTGGTGTTTACACTAGGTTTACTTTAGGTTAAGTTTAAGCTTTACTTTCAGCTTGCATGTTAAAATTAGTTCTTTCATAAATATGTAAAAGTTTACTCATTTGAATATTCACTTCTATTTGTTATACGAAAATAATTTAAACATTTGTTTAAATAATTTAAAGCATTTACTGTTTGTGTTTATATCAGAGTAATGGATCACAATATTGTTTTTCCTCTGAACTGTTCAGACATTTAGAAAGTGGACATTTTATTTTCATTTAGCATATATTTTTGAAGCAGTATCTCAAACTTGTGAATTTTAGCTAGAAAACATGTACCGATGTAAAAATAACAGTGACAGAAGATACAGTGTAGGGGTTTATTCCCAAAACTTAAAAAGTATTAGCTTCTCTTTTTAGTTTCTTTTGGGAAGAAAAAAATAAATAAAAAAAATTTTAAAAAAATATATATATATACATATATATACACACACAAAATCCTGGTTGTAACATCAGCTTTGTTGGCAAAAATAGGTTGGTGAGAGTGACTTGTACCAAGTAAAAATCCTCCTATTGTTAATGTGGTAAAATGTTATATACAATTTGGTATTATATACATGGTAAGAAATGCTATGCTATAGCATTACATTTGAAAGTCTGTGTAATATTTGTTATGTATAATTTTTTCTCCTTTTTTTTTTCCCCCCCTCTTTTGCCTACAGGATCAATATCGAAATGATTGCAATATTGCAGTTCAACTTCTGCAGTGTAAACCGTCAAATTTTGTTGCCCATAAGTTGAGTTCAGTAAGTATATTTTATTTTTATGGTGCTGTTATTCATTAACTTAATGTTAGTGCACTCAGCCTTAGAATTAAATTCCAGAAGTGTCACTTACTCAAATAATGCACTTAATATGTGCCTTAAAACTGAATGTTAAGCAACTCATCAGTCCACAAATAATTATTTTTCTTAGGTATGCAAGAAATCCTCCTTCAGCCAAACTTATTAAATGAAATGAAATGGCCATACTATGTAAAAATGAAAGAATAGCTATTTTAAACATTATGTAAGTAAATAAACATAAAATGTATAATATAATACAGCTGTGGTAGGACTTGCATCTCTATTTTATATAGCACAGGAAGAGAAAAAAACACTGTCTTATGAAAATCAGTGATCTCTCAAATTGTAAGGCTACCAACACAAGTTTCCCCATTTTGCATTACTAATTAATAAACACTTCTCTAAAAAAAAAAAAAAAAAAAAAAGAATGTATGATGTTAATTACTAATAATGTGGTATCAATGCAAGAATGCCTCTTTTGGTGTTGATTGGCACCTTCATCAGTACATTTTTTTAGAGAAGTAGCAGTGCAATGTGGAGAAATTCATGGTGGTAGGCCTTCCAGTTTGAGAGATCATTGCTTTTCATATGTCATTAATGTCTTTTTCACCTATGCTGCAAACATATGTATTGCTGACAAATTTAGAATTGTCAGTTTGTCAGCAATCTGACAATTCTAAATTCATCAACAGTTAAACCATTCATATCTAACAGATTGATGTGATATTCCTCTTCCTTCTAGTGTTTACATAAGGAAAGAAGTCTTTGCTGCTTTCCTTTGTTGTTGTTGTTGTTGTTGTGGTGTTTTCTGGCGCAAGAGCTACTTAGGCCATATTCCGCCTCTTTCCTTTGTACCAATATTGTAATATACACCGAGTGTCCACTGTATTAGGTAACACCTACTTAAAGGAGATCTACTAAGCGAGTAGATCTCCCTTTAACCCTCAGACTGGATTGATCGTGGCATGGACTATATGAGGGGTCGAAGGTGCGCCACAGAGACGGCACGTTCAAAGCCACTTAAATCTTTTGTTTTGTCTACTCTCGACTGAATTGCACGCCTGCAACATCCCTATATATCTCTGTCCAAGACTTCCAAGATGTTCAAGACTTTTTATAATATTCCTTAGCAGATTACAGAAAGTACTATAAAAAAAGTATCTAACCTCTTTTGTGACTTGATTGCAGACTAGTTTATATCTACTGTAGGCTTCTGTATCACCTTATAATTTATATGCATCCCATGTATTTTTGTTGTCTGCCACAAATCAGTTCACCTTATGTCCATTTAGGCCTCTTAGTTGGTATGAAATGCCTCTACAATTACTTACCTGAATGCTTCCCATTTAGAATGTGCTGTTCTTTACAGTTGGTCCTCTGAGAAGAATTTAAAAACTGTCTGAGACACCACCTTTACAAAAACAAAATCCTTTGCCACTGCCACCTGGTGCATGAAAGAGTTGCTGCTAATAATCAGATCATAATTATTGCTTTCTCTAGTTGCCTTTTTAATATGCTGATGCAGAAAATGGTTATCTAATCAATCCTTTTCTGTACACATTGTGCTCCCATATTCAAATTTTGCCTCCCTTATGTGTGAGTGACACTAGGTTTCCAATATCTCTGCAATGTCTGCATTTAATGACTTAACCAGTACTTTAAATTCATCAGATGTATTTTCCATGCTCCTGACATTTAGTGTACATGAAAATAGTTTACATGAACCCTAACATATTTATTAGCTCATTTTTAATATGGAGAAATATAAACTTAATATGTGAAGTCTTATCTTTAAAAACTTTGGGAACTTGACTTATTAGGATGAACAGGATACCAAAGACAAGTGTTTTAATATCAGAAGTATTAAGTAGACAGCAAATGAAAAAAAGGCTATATTTATTCAAGTATTATGCAAAAATCTGGGTATTCTCTTACAGGATTGTCATAGTTTGACTTCTTAGCAATTATTCTTGAAATTTCAGACATTACTTTCATTTAATAAATGTGGCATGGTTTTTGTATTTAGTACGGTATTAATTTTTTTTTTCAAGAGAATTATCAGCCAAACAAAAAAAAAAAAAAAAACTTTATTCACAATAATCTTTACCTTCTAAAGCTGCTTACCCATTATTTAATGCTGCAGTTTTATTAGTACATCATTCAGTAAAATTCCATACCCATTGTTCTCCAAAGGAAAAAAAAAGCAGATATTTCCTAATTAATGTGGTATGCTTGAGAAAAACGGAAATGATCTTGGAGGTTAGAAATTACTTCAGACATTAGCATTAGTAGTGACAAAGTAGTAGCAAGAAAGCAAGCTTATACAGCTTCTGCCAAAAAAAAAAAAAAAAACTTCCCATTTCACCTATCCATATTATCCAAACCTTTGCCCAGTTCTTCCTTGAATCTATTTAAGCAATCAACTTCCACAACAGATGGAAGTTTGTTCCAGCAATCAACCACTTGCTGGCTAAAGGCAAATTTTTGCACATCTATTCTGCAACTGTCCTTCCTCAATTTGAATTTATGCCCCCTCAAGTGTGTAAACTGAGCAAGAGGAAGAATCCCTTAAACATTGAGCTGACTCAAACCATTCAAAGCCTTATATACCTCAGTCAAATCACCTCACAGATGCCTAGTCTCCAGATGCTGCAAATTGCAGAAATTAAGCCTTTCTTTGTAAGAGCACCCCTCACCAATTTTGTTGTCCTTCTGTGTACTCATTCCATCAGCTCTACATCATTCCTAAAATGAGGCCTCCAGACCTGTATACAGCACTCAAGGTGTGGCTTGACCATTGCCACACCTTGAGTACAAAGGGGTAATCACCTCCTTATCCCTGCTGGCAAAGTTTCTATATATATCTGGCAAAAACCCCATGAACTGTCCTACCAGCATATTTTCACTGCTCAGAAAATTTCATGGCTGACTGCACAATTACCTGCAGGTCTTTTCCATTCTCCCCTACCCCCCTGAGTGTAGTACCACACAGTTGATAAGTTACATGGAGTTACTGCTACCCATGTGCAGTTCCTTGCATTTGTCAGTGATAAACTTCAACTATCGTTTCTCAGCCCATTGACCAATTTATCTAGATCTTGTTGCAGTAGCTCACCCTGATGACTGTCGTTAACCACCCTGCCAACCTTTGTATCATCTACAAACTTAGAGATTAAGCCTGATATATATCTGCATCAATATCATTGATAAATATTGAAAACAACAATGGACCCAGCACTGAGCCCTGGGGAATTACACTAATAACATTAGTACATGAAGATCAGTGGCCATTGATAAGCACTCTCTCTCTGTCTTCCCCCACTCAACTATCCTTGTATCTATAGCAGCAACTTTCCCTTAATGCCATACTGCTCCAATTTGTACAGCAGCCTTTTATATTCAACAGTTTCAAAAGCCTTCATGAAATCCAAGTGTATGATGTCAAAATTATTTTTTTCATCCAGTTCTTTTGGGACCACATTGTAGTATATTCAAATTGGTCAGGCAAGATTTTCTCTTAAAAAACCCATGTTGGTCTGAACTATAACTGCAGTCTTGTCTAGATAATCCTGCATTGCTTCTTTAACTAGTGACTCCATTATTTTCCCCAGAACAGAAGTTAAACGAATAGGTCTGTAATTACTTGTGCCACACATTGATGCTCCTTCTGTGAATTAGGGATACATTTGCACATCTCCAGTCCCCTGGATCCAAGGATGCTCATTAGAGCATCCTTGGATCCAGGGGACTGGAGCCAAAATTATTAAATTTTGGCTACGGGTTTGCTTACTTCCTTTCTGCTTCTCTTAATATAACTGGATAGATCCCATCCACCCCAGGTGCCTTTCTTATGTTTAACTTCAACAGTTTCTCCTCCACTTTCCTCTCAGTTATTTCAAAATCATTTAGCTCCCTTCCACTTCCCTACTGAATTCCTTATGTGTGAATGCAAATGCAAAATATTCATTCATTTTGTCAGCTACCTGAACATAATCATTAACAGTCGAACCATTGATAACAAGTGGGCCGAATTGATTGACAAGGCTCTTATCATATACTCCCTCCTATCATGTCTGGGCAGAATTGCTGACACTTTAAATTTAACCCTAACTCGTGACGTTTTTCAGCATTGACGTATACTTGTTAAGTAAGTTCACAGATCTCCTATCCCCCTTGGCAATATGTCCTGTTCCTGATAGCTCTACAAACATCAAATAAACAATACATTTCATAAGGATGTGATTCAGAGGACAACCCCTCCTATGGCACTCCCACTACCTTGAGCCTTTTACTTTGTTGCTCTGGACATTCCAGTAATAACACGCAAAAAAAAAAAAAAAAAAAGCAATACATAGTATATTTTATATTATTCCTGATGCTTTGATATTTTCTAACATTATCCTTTCTTCTTCTCTTAAACTTCGGCAGTTCAGGAGAGGGGGGAAGGGGAAAAATTATTAATTTTTTATAATGAGAGTAAGTGTGTGGAGATGTTTTTTATGCCCAATTTAAAATGTACAGTTCCACATATTATAGATAAAAGGTCAGAGAATGGTATAAGATGGCACTATAATCACATAGTAGTGTTATAGCATAAGCTTAGTGTAGTATAGTGCATAATATAATATTGTCAATTAATCAGTAAATCTATTAATCTTGATAAACTTTATTGTAAATTAAATTGTATTTTTAACTCTATATATATATATAACGACTTAATCGTAACAAATAATTAATACATAACTATAGTGGTACACGTGATACGGAAGTTGTATAAAGGGAACTCGTAGAAAACACTAGATACCGAAAAAATAAATATAGCGTTATAACTGTTTTGGGATATAACTTAAGGATTTAATTTTTGTTTTGAAATTTTATTGAATTAAATCGGAATCATGACTCTGACCAGAGCAGCAAAGCAAAAGGCTCAAGCTAATGGGAGTGCTGTGATTCAGGGGAGAACTGAGGGGGTCAGTTGCCCTCTGAATAACAGTCTTTTAAAATGCACTGTTTGCTTGATGTTTGCGGAGCAGTCGGGTACGGGACATGATACTGTCAAGGGGGATGTCTTTGTGTGTGCACGATGTAAGGAGTGCAAGGAAATCAGGCGACAACTCAGCGTTGTTATGGGCCTTTATGAGAGCTTGAAGGACAGGGTGGATGCCCTCGAAGGAAATAAATTGAGGGGCCCATCAAGCTCTCAGCTGCCCACATCAACGCCAGAGCTTGCACTTGGTCATCAGGCAACACAGAGGCAGCCCCCTAGGCAGAATGCGCTGGTCCCACAGGAACTAGTAGTTGTTGGTGACTCTATTGTCAGGGAAACGGGGAACATGCTTTGTAAAAAGGATAGGCGGAATAGGACCAGGGTATGTCTGCCAGGGGCAAAGGTTGATGATGTTGTAGAGCGGATATCATCTTTTAAGGGCACAAAAGGTGATATAGTTGTACACGTCGGCACTAATGATATTAAGAGTAGGAGACCGGCGGAATTACGTAGCAAGTACAGGTCACTGTTGAAAAAAAGCCGTGAATTAGGGTTGAATTTGAAAGTGTCTGCAATTCTACCCAGACACGATAGGAGGGAGTATATGATGAGAGTCTTGTCGATCAATTCGGCCCTGGAGGGATTGTGCAAGGCTCAAGGGGTAGAATTTTTTTCAGCCTGGACTGTACTTGTTAACAGGAGAGATTGCTTCTACAGGAATGGGATACACTTAAATAGAAAGGGTGCAAGAATTTTTGCTGATGCTGTCGAGGCGGTGTTAGGTGAGTCGGAAAACTGCTAGTTGGGGGGGATACAAGGACTAATAGATTAACAGTAGCCACTGGCAGAGGTGGAAGTGATTCTTGCACTGCTTCTATTGAAATGAGCAGAAGCCTGAAAAACAAGATGCAGGATATTTCAGAGACTGCTGGGAGTCATTGCGGTACAAGTAAACACATGGGTTGTGTTAGGGTAGCTAAGAATAGAAACAGGTGCATGTATACCTGCGTGTACACCAATGCTAGGAGTTTGGTAATAAATTTGATGAATTTGACATCAAAGGCAGATATTGTTGGGATATCAGAGACGTGGTGCCACACAGATATAAGTAATGCGGAACTGGAATTTGGGGAATACAATGTGTATAGAAAGGATAGACAGGACAGAAGGGGAGAAGGGGTTATGCTATTAGTTAAGAAACACATAAAGTCCAAGGAAGTGAAGCCAGTCGACATCGATGGACAGGGCAGTGTCGAGTCAGTTTGGTGTGACATAAGCATAGGGAAATCAAAATTGAGAGTAGGAGTGTGCTATAGGCCTAATGACTCTGATGAGTATAATAAGATATTGTAGAGGGAAATAGAGTGGGCCAGTAAATCAGAGAGTCTTATAATGGGGGATTTTAATTTCCCAGATATTGACTGGAATTTGTGGGTTGGTCACTCGCACACTAGCAAGGCTTTTGTGGATTTATTGGATGATTGTTTTCTACATCAGCACATTCGTGAGGCAACAAGAGGGAGCAATACTCTTGATCTGATTATCAGTAGTGATTCTTCATGCATTAAGAATCTGCAGATAAATGAACCACTAGGTGGCAGTGATCAGTGTGTTGAAGTGGGATTTACTCAAGGAGGTAACTACCATCAGAGGTAAAGGGAAGGGTTTTTGTTTTCGTAAAGGTGACTATGATGGTCTGAGACAGTATTTAAATTCTATACAATGGGACCAACTGATGATGTTACCAACAGCAAACTCAAAATGGGAAGCATTCAAGGAACTAATCTTGGAGGCTACCAGGCTTTACATACCAACTAAGAAATATTGTTCAAGGTTTAGGCCTAAATGGTTGTCAGATGAACTAATGAGACATGTGGCAGAGAAGAAAAATGCATGGGATACATACAAATTAATGGGTGACATGGAAGCCTATGATAGATATACGTTGGTCTGTAACCAAGTCACAAAGGAGATTAGGCAGGCAAAGGCAGACTATGAAAAATCCTTGGCAAAGGATGCAAAGATAAACGGAAAAGAGTTCTTTACATATTTAAACTCAAGAAGGAAAGGGATGAATCAGATTGGTCCACTGGATATTGATGGTTCAACATTTGAGGATCCTGCTCAGGTGGCTAACAATCTAAACGAGTATTTTGCATCTACATTCACGCATGAGGAGTTATTCAGGAAGGAGAATGATGTAGGTAAAGTAAACATTGGCAGTGAGCTGGATGATTTTGTAATAACTGAGAGGAAAGTGGAGGAGAGATTGTTGAGGATAAACATAAAAAAGGCACCTGGGGTGGATGGGATCTATCCAGTTATATTAAAGGAGGCAGCAAAGGAAGTAAGCAAACCCCTAGCCATAATTATGAGAGCTTCTTTGGACTCAGGGGAGGTACCCATAGACTGGAGATGTGCAAATGTAACCCCAATTCACAAAGGAGGATCAAAGGCTGACACAAGTAATTATAGACCTGTTAGTTTAACTTCTGTTCCAGGTAAATTAATGGAGGCACTGGTTAAAGAAGCACTGCAGGATCATCTAGACAAGAATTCAGTTATAGCTGAGATGCAGCATGGTTTTGTTAATGGCAGGTCTTGCCTGACCAGTTTGATTGGATACTATAATGTAGTCACAAAAGAAGGGATTAATATCAAA
Organism: Mastigoproctus giganteus; assembly: GCF_048544385.1. Lineage (NCBI taxonomy): Eukaryota > Metazoa > Arthropoda > Arachnida > Uropygi > Thelyphonidae > Mastigoproctus > Mastigoproctus giganteus. The sequence goes on from NC_143580.1 coordinate 141,248,198, forward strand.
GTTAATCCCATGCAGGGATTAACTTTGATATTATATATTTGGATCTTAGAAAGGCTTTTGATACTGTTGCACATGGAAGACTGCTGCACAAGTTGGAGCAGTGTGACATTGGAGGCAAATTGCTGCTATGGATAAGGGGATGGTTGAGTGGCAGAAGACAGAGTGGTAATCAATGTTATTAGTGGAGTTCCTCAGGGTTCAGTGTTGGGTCCGTTGTTGTTTTCGCTGTTTATGAATGATATTGATGATGGGATATCAAGTTTAATGTCTAAGTTTGCAGATGATACAAAAGTTGGCAGGGTTGTTAAGGACACTACTGACGCTATGCTGCTGCAACAGGATCTGGAAAGGTTGAACAGATGGGCTGAGAGGTGGCAAATGAAGTTTAACATTGACAAATGTAAAGTACTACATATGGGAAACAGTAACCCCAGAGCAACGTATCAACTCTGCGGTACTACACTGACAGTGGTGGAGAATGAAAAGGACCTGGGGGTAATTGTGCAGGCAGATATGAAGTTCTCTGAGCAGTGCAGACGAGCTGCAAGAGTAGCTCATGGTGTATTGTCAATGATATACAGGAATGTTTCTAGCAGTAATAAGGAGGTGATTATTCCCTTGTATAAGGCAATGGTTAGGCCACATCTTGAGTACTGTATACAGTCTGGAGGCCTCATTTCAAGAAGGATGTAGAGCTGCTGGAACGGGTACAGAGAAGGGCAACAAGATTAGTGAATGGAACAAAGGGTTGCTCTTACGAAGAAAGGCTTAAGTTTTGCAAATTACAGAGTCTGGAGACTAGGCACAGACGAGGTGATCTGATAGAGGTGTATAAGGCTTTGAATGGTTTGAGCATGCTCAATGCCAATGGGATTCTTCATCTTGCTCAGAATAATCACCTCAGAGGGCATAAATTCAAATTGAGGAAGGACGGATGTCAGATAGATGTGCGGAAATTTGCCTTTGGCCAGCGGGTGGTGGGTTGGTGGGACCGACTTCCATCACTTGTTGTTGAAGTTGATAGCCTAAACAAATTTAAAGCTCAACTGGACAGATATTTCGAACGAACAGAGGGGTGAAATGGGAGTGGTGTGTGTTTTTTTTTTTTTTTTTTTTTTTTTGGCTGATGCTGAATAAGCTTGCTTTCTTGCATCATATGCCTCTACTAATGCTATATGTTACATGTTTTCCCAGTATTTTACTATTATCTCATAATAATATACAAATTACCATTTTTTATAGTTTATGAAAGTCACACCAAATTAATGTCCCACAATTTTAAGTATTTTTTTATTATTATTATTCAATGTTTTTGAAGCCTGTGCTACTTTAATAGTACATTGTTCTATTAAAGTAGTTTTTTTCTGTTGGATGTTGGCCAATCAACGTTTGAAAAAGCGGCAGAAATTAATCTGAATTAATAATGATAGAGTGATCAGGATAGCTCCAGTCATAGATTGGAATATTTCAGTTGGACCAGCATACTGTTGGACCAGAGTGAAGCATCTCAGGAATTGGTGCTAGAACTTCTTGTGTGTTTCTAATCTCAGTGACACTCATGTCAATGTTTAACAATAATTTAATGACATTGACAGTAATGTATAGAAGTTTTGAAAGTTTGCTGATGATTTGAATTGTTAAAGGGTAGTTAATGATGAGAATGAGTCTATTTTGCTTCAAGACCAGTTACAGATGTGATTTGATAAATGCTCAAAAATTAATGCTACTAAATGTAGGAAACAATGTTTAGGAGACATATGGTCCATAAATCACTTGTCAGTAATTCATGGCGTTTAATGGCATCCTTCTCATGTACAGGGGGGGATATAATTATTTCTCTGTAAAAACAATGAAGGTAAACATACCAAGCATGATCTTCCACACCTGTTAATGAATTTGTCATCCAGCAGTACATGAAATTTAGAAACAACCTGTTTTCATCACAACCAATTTTTACTGTTCTTCTTGTTATTAAACATCTCCATGAAATTCCACCAGCCTTGTAAAGAAAATCCTTTTCAGTGATAATAGGACATAAATCATACTACAACTATGAGTAGTCCTATGTTTATATTTCTCTTTATGTCATTTTGCTACAGTAATGTTAATATTTTATAATGTTTCTATTGTTATAGGCAAATTTGCCTATAACAACATTAATAAAATTGGAGAATGTCCCAGAATTGTTTTTGTATGCTGTGAAAGAGAGTTCATTGCTTGGCTTCTCCACTGTGAGCACCACATGTGAAGTAACCATGTTCCAATTCTCTGTCAGTTTGTAGTGGTAGTGGTAAAAAGTTGTATCCAAATTGCTCTAAAAACAGTCAGCAAATATAGAATCAGACATTTTAAAACAGTTAGATGCAGGAGAATGTAATGGCTATAGATTAGGTTTTTAACTTGCCACAAACCATGGTTGAGGATCTGTACAAATACAGTCAAAACTAAAGAATATGCTGCAGTGTGGTAGTTCCAATCTCAGTGATGATCCTTTCTGCCTATAATTAGCTAAGCCCATTTAATCCTTTCTGACCAAATCTCAATTATCAGTTACCTTAACTCGTTAATTAAGGCAACTCAACTCCGGTTGCCTTGATCATTTACTAGATGTTTTTTTTTGCTTTAGGGGTGGTACTCGTTCATGTGTCCATACTGATGTTCTTTGCCAGAGACAAATACCTTGAATTTCCTCTTTTTTGGTCTCTGGCTTTAAATTTTTCTGCCCTGTTCTGTGAAACTTATGTATTGGCTCTACACCATTCTCCCAATTTTACAAATCACTCATAAATTTTGATTTTTTTTTTTTTTTTTTGAAACTCAACTTTAGCTGTCTTCGGATTTCTGGTTGTAGGAACCTGGCTGATAGAAAAGCTGAAGCTTTTCACTTTTCATTTATATGTTAGAATATGAAATAATCTTAATCCTACACTTGGTCTTTTCCTCATCCAACAATCCTTTAAGGTATGCATTTAACATTGGTGGTACTGTAGGTACTTCAGGTCAGAACTTGGTGGTGATCTATTTTCCAGTGGAGCCTTTCCCATGGCCATTCTTAACATAACAAGAATTCAAAATGGAATGAACTTTGTGATTTCTGGTCCCATTTGCCATGGCTGGATTCTTTTTTTTTTTTTTTCTTCAGTTTTTGGCCCTAATGTGTTCATACATGTCACTGAAATTATTCTTGTAGGGATGAAATCCTTATAAAGATAATTTCAATTCTCCATTCCACCCAAAAAAATCTTTTTTTTTTTGGGTGGAATGGAGAATCTTTTGTCACTTCCTTGGTTTTCCAATAAATAATGCTAAAGCCATTCAAGATTACAATATAGCATATATTAACTGGTAACCACACTAAAACATGTAACAATGTGAAAAAAAGAAAAAAAAGTTATTAATCAATCCAAATTTGATTTTCAACAGGCTAAGAGCAAGGTATTTGCTTCTTGTCCAAATGGTAAATGAACCTTCTGGTCTCTGACCAAATCTATTGGCAACAACTTCTGTCCTCCATACTGTCATCTCTGTTACAACCAGATGGTTCTGTTTGCATCCTTGGCTAAAAAAATTGCTGAAAATGATTAGCATCCTAATGCATCAATGATCTTGGTAAATTACCTTCTGTCATATAAAACTTGTACCATTCAGTACCTTCCATGGACTTCCACCATGAGGACATTAGAATTCTGAGCTATCTTGATGCCAAGAAATCTCCAATTCTAGAGGTCCTGATGGCATTTGTCCAGTTGTCTAAACCTGTGATGCAGGCTGAGAGAGAGAGAGAGAGAGAGAGAGAGAGAGAGAGAGAGAGAGAGAGAGAGAGAGAGAGAGAGAGAGAGAGAGAGAGAGAGAGAGAGAGAGAGAGAGCTTTCTCCTGGAGCACAGGTTTGAGAACAAGCACCATTTTATCCCGCTTGCTCCAACGAAGGTTTTCCTTCTGCATGGAAATTTGCTAATATACAGTCGGTTGCTAAAAAGGATAAAATTCTCCTTTCCAGTTATCATCTCATTAGCAGAGGCACATGATGCAAGAAAGCAAGCTTAGCATCAGCCGGAAAAAAAAAAAAAAAACCCTTCCCATTTCATCCATCCACTCACTCCAAATGCTTGTCTAGTTCTGCCTCGAACTTATTTAAGTTTTCGACCTCCACTACAACAGATGAAAGTTTTGTTCCAACTATCAACCACCAGCTGGCTCAATGCAAATTTCTGCACATCTATTCTACAATTGTTCTCAATTTAAATTTATGTCCCCTCAAGTGAACAATCTGAGCAAGATAAAGAATTCCATCAGCATTGAGCTTATTCAAACCATTCAGGCCCTTATACACTTAAATTAGATCACCTCGCAGGTGCCTATTCTCCAGACACTCCCCTCGACGTGGGCACCTGTACGTGGTGAGGGGACCTCCCAGTGACGCTGCTGGACTACCAGACTAGCATCACTGGGATCCAACGCCCACAGCCCAGGTTCCAGGCTTACATCAATGGAATCCGGCGTGTTTGCCGTGCGCTGCGACCCGTGGAAATTCGGAAAAGGGGATCCTGGTGGTTGAGGGGCCCAGCTTCAATACACCACTTTGGCCCCTGCTTCGACAAGACGGGTGGTCCTGGAAGGCCCGGCTAGGATCAATCGGCTAGTAGGCTCACCTGCGAGGGTCAACCGTGTCAATGCCACGCCCCTACCCTCATGGTCCGAGGGACAGGATTCAGGCTGGCGGCGGTGCGGGTATAGTGTCTGGGTAGCCCTGGCGTCCCACTCCCGAGCGCATTTATTGCATGCCGGGTAGTGGGCGTCCCTTTGGGCTCCGTGGTGGGTGGGGAGCCCGGGCACTGAACAATTAAAAAAACTCTGTGAATCCTGATAAACTCATTTCTTCAGGGGCCCCAACCCGGTCCCTATCTGCAAACATAGACGAAGACCCAGATAGTATTATTAGTACAAAGAGGCAGCGAACAGAAGTACCATCAGGGCCTGTTCCAAGGTTCCTAATTATGCACTCAACCGGTGAAAAACCGATTGGTAAAATGTCGCCCTTTTTTATTCAAAAAGGGTTAGATGGGTTAGCAGGTTCTCCCAAATCAGTTAAGAGGCTCCGTTCTGGAGACCTCTTAATTGAAACTAAAAATGACAGGCAATCCGAACATCTACTCCGAACAACATCAATCGGAGGAATACCTATAACAGTGACACCACACAGAACACTCAATTCATTGAGAGGTGTCATTTCGGAGTGGGACCTTCTTGACGTAACCGAGGAGGAAATCTGCTCCGAATTAAAACCCCAGGGAGTTATTGCCGTCAAGAGAATTACTGCGCGAAGGGATGGAAAAATTGTGAAAACCAGGAGTGTTATCCTGACGTTTAACTCTCCTAAACCTCCTGACGAGATTAAAGCTGGATACATCAACTGTTCAGTGCATCCATACGTTCCGAACCCTTTACGGTGTTTTAAATGCCAGAAGTATTGGACATTCTCAAATGGCCTGCCGTGGAGTCCTTGGATAGGCTGCAAAGGACCACGAAACAACAGCATGTTCAGCCGCAAAACCCACCTGTATTAACTGTGAAGGTGAACACCCGGCCTACTCACGAGCATGCCAGAGGTGGAAAGAAGAAAAAGAAATTCAACGGCTGAAGGTAGAGCTAAATATATCATACCAGGAGGCAAGGAAATCGGTCAAACCCCTGAATATCAACAAACCTACCTACGCTCAGAAGGTAGCAGGGAGATGTTCCGTCGGAACTCAGACGGACATGACCATTCCTCCAAAGGAGTCTTTCACTCCCATTGCGCGGTATCTCTTAAGTTCTCAAAAACCTGCACAAAAGGACCAATCAGCTGCCACTCCTATATCGGTACCTCCTAATGCTCCACGAGCAATAAAGATAATTACGAAAGAAAAGAATAAGAAAGGGGAAGTCCCCCCCTAGTATCCAAGAAAAGATGGATGTCGAGCAGAAGGAGGTACCCGAAGATTCAGTCTTGGAACTCTTTGCGGAGGAGGAAATTGACACGGGACAGCATCCATTCTTCCCCAAAAAAGACAAATCCAAGACTGAAGCCCTCAGCACCTCGGAAGCCGCCTGATGGACCCACCAAGCCAAAATAATGGCTAAATTCCTACAATGGAATTGTCGTGGATTCCGGCAAAATATTGATGACATCAAGGCCCTCCTGCAAAAGCACGAGCCCGTTTGCTTTTGCTTGCAGGAGACATATCTAAAGGCAAATGATAATCCCACCATGCACACCATCACATTTTTTCGAAAGGATAGAATTGCGGATGGCCCTGTACATGGGGGAGTGGCTATCCTTGTGGGTAACCAGACCCCAGTGCAGCCCTTGCTAATTACAACCAGCATAGAGGCTGTTGCAATTCGCCTTTCAGTGGGATTTCTATTAACTGTGTGCTCCATTTATTTGCCACCTGGGACTGACGTCTCCCAGGCAGACCTTGATGATCTTCTTACGCACTGCCTCCCCCTTTCTTACTTCTCGGGGATTTTAACAGACATAACACCCTGTGGGGTAGTGCTATCATCAACGGAAGGGGACGAGTCATAGAGCGTATGCTCAATGACAATGACCTTTCCCTTCTAAATACTGGAACAAACACCTTCTTCCACATGCCTACCCGTACTTTTTCTGCCATTGATCTCTCTATCTGCTCCCCTTCTCTACTCCCTTCACTCATTTGGGAAGTGGAGGAGAATCCCTACGGAAGCGATCACTTCCCCGTGATAACCTTGTTACACAGTGGGAGACCATGTCTTCCTTTTAGGTTACCACGGTGGAAGATTGATCAGGCTGACTGGACTGCCTTCCAACATCAGGCAAATTTTGATCTTAGCACAGTCAGTCAAGAGCCTATCAATGATGCAGTTAAGTACATCACAGAAAATACTGTCCAAGCAGCTGCGAATGCTGTTCCAAAAACATCTGCCCGGTTTCCACCATTTCCCAAACCTTGGTGGAATTCACAATGCACAGCAGCAAAAAAGGCTCAAAACAAAGCGTGGGGGATATTCCGCCGGTATCCTACCACGACCAACCTTATAGCCTTTAAACGTGCACGAGCCAAAGCACGGTATATCCGCCGTCAGAGTCAAAAGGAATCGTGGATCCGTTTTACATCATCTATTAACCAGTCTACCAACTCTAAGGTAGTCTGGGATAAAATCCGGAAAATGAAGGGAAAATATACATCCCACTGTTCTTCAATCCTAGATTATAATGGATGCGCTATTGCAGATCCAACTGCAATAGCCAATGCTCTTGGGGAAACATTCTCTAACATCTCTGCAACATCTTCGTATTCCCCAGAGTTCCTGGTCCTGAAACATAAACTGGAAAAACAAGCACTTAATTTTAAGACCAAGGGCCTCTATCCCTACAACGGGGCATTCACTATAGAGGAACTGAAAAGAGCCCTCACTCTTTCCAAAGCAAGTGCCGTTGGACCAGATGGCATCCATTATGAAATGATTAAACAACTTTCACCAAAATCTGTGGATTGTCTGCTCCTTCTGTATAACAGAATCTTTACTGAAGGGCAGTTTCCGGACTCCTGGCGAAAGGCAATCGTTCTTGCCTTTCCTAAGCCAGGAAAGGATCCAAAAGTCACCACCAATTATCGTCCTATTGCTCTGAGTAGCTATCTGTGCAAAATCCTGGAGAGAATGGTCGATTCTCGTTTAATATGGTATCTAGAATCAAACGACCTTCTCTCCAGCATCCAGTGCGGCTTCCAAAGGAACCGGTCCACTTTGGACCATCTTATTAGATTGGAAGCATCCATCCGGGATGCTTTCCTAAAATGCGAACACTTGGTGTCTGTGTTCTTTGACATGGAGAAAGCGTACGACACAACTTGGAGATTTGGCATTTTAAAAGATTTACATAGCCTAGTCAGTATTAAGTGTCACGCTTTTTGCCATCAAAATAAATTCCATCACGGAACTTCCTCCGACTGTAAACAGTGCCCTCTATGTTGATGACTTTAGCATTTTTTGTCAGTCATGCAACATGAGGGTTATTGAAAGACAACTGCAGAAAGCCATCGATAGTCTGAATTCCTGGGCACTGGCTAATGGCTTCAGGTTCTCGCCGGAGAAGACCGTTTGCGTACACTTTTGTCGCAAGCGTAATCTTCATCCTGAACCTGAGTTAAGGCTCGGACAAAATGCTATTCCAGTAGCAGCGAACACAAAATTCTTGGGACTCATATTCGATAAAAAACTCACCTTTTTGGATCATATTCGTCAACTCCACACAAAGTGCACACGTGGGCTTAACATTCTCCGCTCGCTCTCCTCTACATCTTGGGGAGCAGACCGATGTACCCTTCTTCGGCTTTACCGTGCACTTGTGCAATCCAAACTAGATTATGGGTCCCAGGTATATTCCTCAGCCAGAGACAGTGTCCTGCGGTGGCTGGACCCCCATCCATCATCAGGCCCTACGTATTGCTACTGGAGCATATTGCACATCTCCTGTACAGAGCTTATACGTCGAAGCAAACGAACCACCGTTATCGCTTCGACGTAAGCAGTTGTCTTTAAAGTATGCTTTAAAACTGAAATCCCTGCCAGACCATCCTATGTGGCCATTTGTTTTTGAGCCACGATGGGAAAATTTATACAATACCCGTAAGACTGCCAATCGTCCTTTTGGTATTCGTCTCCAAGAGCTACTCAAAGAACTTAATATCAAGGTAGACAAGGTTGCCCAAACACCAAAGCAACCCGTTCCACCCTGGCATGCTCATGTCCCGGCATGTGACTTGTCCCTTAGAAATTGGGGAAAGTCTGACACTCCATCGTCGGTTTACCTGCAGCTTTATTCAGCACACCGAGCTGAACATTCTGACTTTGCGCCAGTTTACACAGATGGCTCTAAGTCGGAATCTTATGTGGGATCTGCTGCTGTCTTTACAGACAGCTCTACATCGGAGCAGATTCCCTCTGAATGCAGTATATTTACTGCAGAGCTGCATGCTATAGAGTTAGCCTTGGATCACATTAGTGAATGCCAATACCAACGGTTCATTTTATATTCCAATTCTCTCAGCGTGTTACAGGCTTTAATATCTGTAAGATATAATCCTCATCCAGTTCTGTCTAGTATTCAGCAGAAGATTCACTTCCTCCTTGGACGTGATATCCGCTTCTGCTGGATTCCCAGCCACATTGGGATTAGGGGAAATGATTTGGCTGACACCGCAGCCAAATCAGCAATTCCCAATAATAACCGCTGCCTGTCAGTCCCCTATACAGACTACAGGCAAATAATACACCAAAAGATATATTCCCAATGGCAGGATTCATGGAATAGACAGACTGCGAATAAATTATATCGTATAAAGCCTGTTATTGAACCGTGGCAGTCTAGTCTGCGCAGGAATCGTAAGGAGGAAGTTGTTCTTGCCCGGACTCGCATAGGACATAGTCATTTGACACATTCTTTTCTGCTGAGGGCTGATGACCCTCCTATGTGTGAGTCTTGTGGGACAATTTTATCAATTCGACACCTTTTAATTGACTGTCCAGATTTTAACAATATCCGTCCTAGCGTTTTTAATCATCTGACTGAGCCGTATACACTCAGTCAGATGTTATCCGACAATGACCATGTGTCTGCTATTTTTAGTTATTTTAAATCAATAAAGGTTTTTACTTGTATTTAATATTTACATGTTACTGTTATTTCCTTATTGATTTATCTTTTCTACATTTTATACCTTTGTTATTTTATATACTGACATGCTGGCCTAAGTAATTAGGTCAGTGAAAATTTAAATTTTTATATATGACTTTAGTTTGGCGCATTATAGCCTTAGTAGCTAATGCGCCAATAAAAACCAAACAAACAAACAAACAATCTCCAGACACTGAATTTGCAGAATTTAAGTTGTTCTTGGTAAGAGCAACCCTTTGTTCTACTCACCAATCTCGTCCTTCTCTGTACTCATTCCAGCAGCTCTACATCCTAAAATGAAACATTCTGACCTGTACTTAAGGCATGGCCTGACCTATTACAAAGGGATAATCACCTCCTTTTTACTACTAGCAAAATTTCTGTATATCATTGACAATACTGCATGAACTGCTCTTGCAACCTGTCTGCACTGCTCAAAAAACTGCATATCTGACTGCACAATTACCCTCAGGTCCTTTTCAATCCCTACTAGGAATGAAAGAGACTGGAGAATAGGCACCTGCGAGGTGATCTAACTGAGGTGTATAAGGCCTTGAATGGTTTGAGTAAGCTCAATGCTGATGGGATTCTTCATCTTGCTCAGAGTAACATACCACACAGTTGGTATGTTACTCTGGAGTTACTGCTACCCATATGCACTACTTTACATTTGCCAATGTTAAACTTCAGTTGCCACCGCTCAGCCCATCTGCTCAACTTTTCTAGATCCTGCTACAGTAGTATACTATAACTTCTGTCAATAACAATCCTGACAACCTTTGTATTGTCTGCCAACTTATACATTAACCCTGATATACCTTCATCAATATCATTGATAAATACAGAAAACAACACTGGGCTCAACACCGAACCCTGGTGGACTACTTCCCGAAGAGCAGTGTCCATTGATTACCACTCTCTGTCTTCTCCCATTCAACCATCCTTCTATTGGATTCTCTCATTCAACCATCCTTTTATCCATTGTAGCAACTTGCCCTTTGCTATAATGCTCCAATTTGCACAGTAGTCTTCCATGCACAAAAGTATCAAAAGCTTTCCTGAAATCAAAGTATATGATATCAAAATTATTTTTTGCATCCAGTTCCTTTGTAACCACATCATCATATCTAATCAAATTTGTCAGACAAAACTTAATGAACTCATGCTATGTCTGGACTATAACTGCAGTCTTGTCTAGATGATCTTGCAGTGCTTCTTTAACCAGTGACTCCATTATTTTTCCTGGAACAGAAGTTAAACTAATAGGTCTGTAATTACTTGTGTCACCTTTGATCCCCCTTTGTGAATTGGAGACAAATTTGCACATCACTAGTCTGTGGAGACCTCCCCTGAGTCCAAGGAAGCTTTCATAGTTATAGTTAAGGGTTTGATTACTTCCTTTGCTGCTTTCTTTAATATAACTGGAAAGATCCCATCCACCCCGGGTACCTTTTTTATGTTCAGGTTCAGCAATTTCTCCTCTGCTTTATTCTTAGTTATTACAAAATCATTTAGTTCCCTGTTAGAGTTTGATAAATGCCCTAAATTCTCTTCCCTAAATAACTCGTGTGAATGTAGATGCAAAGTACTCATTCAGTCTGTCAGCTACCTGAGCAGGATCATCAACATTCGAACCATCGATATCAAGTGGACCAATCTGATTCATCCTCTTCCTTCTAGAGTTTACTTAGTAAACAAGTCTTTGCTGGTCCTTTTTGCATCCTTTGCCAAAGATGTCTCGTAATCTGCCTCTCCTGATAGTTTTTATGGATCCCATACATTTTTATTCTCTGCCATGAGTCTCATTAGTTCATCTGCCATCCATTTAGGCCTAAACCTTGAACAGTGTTTCTTAGTTGGGACAAAAGCCTAGTATTCCAATGTAATTCCTTGAATGCTTCCCTTTTAAAATTTGCTTTTTGGTAACATCAGTTGATCCCATTGTATAGAATTTAAAAACTGCCTGAGATTACTGTAATCACTTCTACAAAAGCAAAAACCCTTTCCTTTACCCCTGATGGTAGTTACATCTTTAAGTAAATTCAACATCAGCTCACTGTGGTCACTACCACCTAGTGAATTCTTTATATGCAGATTCTTAATGCACAAAAAATCACTGCTGATAATTAGATCAAGAGATTAGATTAATTAGTTATTACTCCCTCTAGTTGCCTCTCGAACATGCTGCTGTAGAAAACATTCATCCAATAAATCCACAAAAGCTTTGCTAGTGTGCAAGAGACCAACGCATAAGTTCGATTCAATATCAGGAAGTTAAAATCCCCCATTACAAGACAATCTGATTTACTGGCACACTTTATTTCTCTGCATAGTTGTTCATTGTACTCATCAGAGTCAGTAGGCCTATAACACACTCCTGCTTTCCTAGTACTTATGTCACACCAAACTGGACTCAACATTACATTGTCCACCCATGTTAGCTGGATGCACTTCCTTAGATTTTGTGTTTCTATAAAGTAAGGGCAAAGGCCTCATGCTACAAGGTAGAATGACAAATATGTAGGTTAGTGCAAATGCATCATTTTAACATAGCTATCTACCAAAGTAGTTAAATTAAATTGGCATTGTTTTGGTTATAAATAACAATAGTCTTCTGCACTGGTGAAATGTTATTTATTCGAGGTAGTACAATACCATGGCAACTCGTTGTGAAGGCAGAATATGAGATATAACCAAAATGATGCCAATTTAATTAATTTAACTACTTTGGTAGATAGCTATGTTAAAATGATGCATTTGCAATAACCTACATATTTTGTTTCTTAACTAACTGTGTGACCCTTCCTCCCTTTCTATATACATTGTACTCCCCCAAATTCCAATTCTGCATTCCTTATCTCTGTGTGACACCTCGTCTCCAGTATCCCAACAATATCTGCCTTTGAAGTCTTCATCAGCACCTCAAGTTCAAGTTCATCAAATTTATTTACTGTGCTCCTAGCAGTGGTGTACATACAAGTATACATGCACCTATTCTTACTCTTAGTTATCCTAACACAACCCATGTATTTATTTGTTCCCTGATGACTCCCAGTACCTTGCTTTCCGGGTTGCTGCTCATTCCAATAGAAGCAGTGCAAGTAATACTTTCACTGATGGCTATGCCTACTGTTAATCTATTTTAATCTGTCTGTTTGTGAATCCTGCCCCAAACTACAGTTTTCCAACCCACCTAACACTACCTTGATAGCATTAGCAAATATTCTTGCACCCTTTCTATTTAAGTGTATCCCATCCCTATAGAAACAATCTCTCCTGTTAACAAGCCCATGAAAACATCTATGATGGTACTAGAGTAAAATCGATTGGTAACGAAATTTTCTTACAGTAACAAAATTTTATGGAAATGACAATTGACATAACTTCCTATTAGGTGGCTGTTAGATTTAAAATGATGCAAATGACGTCGCTTCCTAAATGACACTAACGTTGATTCAGTAGAGTAAGCAGCAGGTAGTAATATGTAAAAATAAGAGCAGAATATTATGCAAGGATAAAATGCAGACTTTAATAAGATTTTGATCGACACATCAACCTTCTAAGTAGTGTAAGCAAGTTTCGATCAAACTGTTCAAAAATTTAAACGGTTTTACTCTAGTGCCACAATAGATGTTTTCATATAAAATAAACCATCTTTCGTGCATACAAGAGTACACAGTTTTTTTTTTTTTTTTTTTTTCCTCTCTCTCAACATTGACCTGTACTTGCCAAGTAAATCTGCAGATTTCCTACTCTAAATGTCATTAGTGCCATCGTATACAACAATATCACTCTTTGTGCCCTGAAAAGATATCTGCTTTCATAAGGTCATCTACTTTGGCCCCTGGTAGATATACCTTGGTCCTGTTCCACCTATCCTTTTTGTACAATATATATCCTGTCTCCTTGACAATAGAGTCACCAACAATAACTAGCTCCTGTGGGACCAGTGCATTCTGTCCTGAAGGTTGCATCTGTGTTGCCTGATGCTCAAGAGTGAGCTCTGGTGTTGGGTTGTGCAGCTGAGAGCTTGATGGGTCCCCCACTTTAATTCTTTCGAGGGCATCTACCTTACTCTTCAAACTCTCATAGATGCCCACCAGAACACTGAGTTGGCACCTAATTTCTTGACACACACTCTGCACCTAGTGCATACAATGACATCCTCCTCTGCACATTTGTTTAGGCTGTGATGCATTGGAGAATCGCCCCCTTCAGTTCTTACCCCAAGCCACAGCACTCCTGCTGCTCTAGTCTAGGTGTGATTTCTGGTTAAATATGATTTAAGTAATTAACAATGAAAATTAACATCATTTGCAAGAGCTCACGAAGTCTACATCTTCACACTTATAATCTCGTTCCCAGAGTATGTATGAGATGAGATGAGAATCTTTTTATTATTGTTCTTGAGTGGCTAGATTTTTTAATTTAAATCCATATCTTCAAATGATATCAGGTCACATCATTTCCAATCACCATTTGTTATGGTAGAATACTGGTATGAGTTACAGCCATTATATTACACTCCTATTTTCAAAGTAATGGAAAAACCCATCACCATACAAACTATATAAAAACCTTCTATCTGATCCATGATCACTAATGTGAATGAAAATCATTAGTGTCTTCCGTTGTGTCCAGTTTCTCAAAAAGTGAAAAAAATTTTATAAACTGGATTTTTCTGACTTTTATGCTTGAGTAGGATTTTAATAATTTTGAGAAATCTAAATTTTTTGCAATGCCCGCTTTCAATTGAAATTAGTGCGAGCCTGGATAAACAATTTTGAGACAGGGACCTCAAACAATTTTTTAATAATTTCAGTTTTGAGAAACTGCTAATACTGGTAATGTTAAAAGAATGCATAATGCGGCTGTAATTTGTAACACTAATCGTTAAACCACTGCACTGGCATTGACACTACATGGAAGCTCAACCCAATAGGGAGGCACAATACACAGTTACACATAAGTAATCATGAAATAATGATTCCTGATTTAATTAATAACTTAACACATTTATTCAAGTTCACATTATAAATTATTGTTTTTGTAAATTGATGGAGTGCTACCTCAAGCATGCATTTGTTTTGCTGGTACCTAGAGGTGGCCCCTGCTGGTAGCTTTTACAAGCAAGGCTAGCTTCCAGAATCAACAGAAAAAAAGGCTAGCTTCCAGAAAAAACTGCACATTTGCAAGAACTTTGGTCCAGATGGAGAGCATTTCCTTTGCATCAGTCAATGATATTGTACTTTTTCCTCACTGAGGAAAAAGTAGAATATCACTGATTGTATAGCAAATATAAAAGAATCTCTAAGTGAAATCAAACCATCAATTTAGAGGACATGATGAGGAAGCTGTTGTCTATAGTGAAATACCTGAAAGGCATCTCATCAGTAGAAGGGCACTGAATATATTGCATTTAGTACTTGTGGGAGAAGATAGTTTCAACAATCTTGAAGAAAGCTATGCAATTCAAAAGTCTCAGCTGTTATTTAAGACACCTGCAGAGATTTTATATATATATATAAGGTTCTGACTTACAAGCAAGGACAGACTTACCCAGGGAATCTGGGCATCAATTACCACCAGAGCCAACAACAAACATCAACTAATAGTCATGACATGAGTGATTCAGTTGTAGATAAAATTGTTGGGCACAGCCAGAGCTAAGGCTCATGCTGGCCCTGCTGTGATGATTCTTGAAATCAACCCTTTGATAAAGTGTACTCTAAAATTAGATTGGTGGATGGAGAAGGAGACCTATCGGAATTTGCAATGGAAGATAAAACAGACATCCATAATAAGTTTCGGACCATTGCAGCTGTACCTTTTCTGCCTTCAGACTTTTGTAAGTCACTTCCTCCTTTATTATTGTTATCCTCATTATCTTCTTAATAACATCAGTTAGTCAATTATGTGTTTTTTTTTTTTTATTTAACTTTTTTGTTTATTCTTCTTATAAAACATTAATAGTGGTTGTATTTTTTTTATAATAAACAAACATTTTAATTCTTATTGACTATGATCATTTGTCTTGATTTCTGAAAAAAAAAAAAAAGTCTACTTAAGGCTTCAGTTTTAATATTTACAGCAATTTTAAGGAACATATACCCTGTGAATATCAAAGGTTTACTATATATATATAATTAATGATATTGAGCCCTAGGCAACAGTTCGTTCAATTTTTTTTTTTTTTTTTTTTTGAAGGAACTGTTGGACTCCAAGACAAATGTGTCAATGACCATACTGCTGTTTGAAACAATTCTGTAACTCATTCTGTGCACTTTTCACAGAACTGTTTACTCAAAACAGAAACCCTTCATTGCTTTTTTTCATTTTTTTGGGAGCTGCAAAAGGATGATATATGTTTTGCCAGACAAGTTGCATTATTGAGGTGGAGAACTCAATTCTTTGCTCATAACAGATTAGGATGTTTTCATCCAGCTGCATCATGAAGCTGGTGTCAATGTTGATAAAGACATATCATTAACAGTCCAACCTTTGAACATTACCAAATGAAAAAACCTCTAGATTTAACTCAACTCCTCCTCTGATCTGTCTATGCAAAATTCTTGTTCTGTGTGCTTTTGTAGTCATATTAAGAGTTTTGGTAAGTGTCTTACTAAGTTTAACACACCACTTTGTTTATTCACTGCCCAAGCTGAGTCACCTTCAGTGATGGCTAATTCACAAACCTCATGAGAGGTTACCGTATAAGCCATTATCCAGTAAGATGGCTTGTTGTGTGGCTGCAGGGCAGAAGGCTGTGATTAATCAATGTTCTTCAGATTGGTGTAATGTCAGGAGTGGGGCTACTGTCAAAATTTGCAGAAAGCATAAAGATTGGTAGAGTTATTAATGGTCAGTTCCAAGCAGCACTCCTTCAAGATGACTTGAACAAACTTCAAAGATGGTCAGTGTGCAGACCTCATCTGAAAAGACATTGAGATTCTTGAAAGGATCCAAAGACGGGCAACTTGAATGGTCAGATCAGCAAAATGGCGACCGTACAAAGAAAGGCTCCAAATATGTGGAGTACAGTGCTTGGCAATTAAGGCACCTCAGAGGTGACCTTATTGAGGTTTATAAGGCTCTAAGAGAGCAAAATGAATGAAAGAGGAATTCTATAACTAGGGGGCATAAATTCAAATTACAGAGATTAAGGTTTTGATTAGATTGTAGGAAGTTTTCTGTTAGCCAGTGAGTCGTTGATTGCTGAAACACGTTGCTCTCACAGGCTGTTGAGACTGACATCATCATCAGTCATTTTCAATCCACTGCAGGATGAAAGCCTCTCCAGCAACTTTACAGTTCGTTCTGTGCAATGGCCATCCATCTACTGCCCACAAATTCTTGAATTTCATCTGTCCATCTATGTTGTTGTCTTTCTGGTTTTCTTTTAGCTCCTCTTGGGCCATTCTGTTATTTTCTTAGTCCATTTGTCATCATGTCTTTGAGCTGTATCCTGCCCAAGTCCATTTCAGTTGTTTAGTTTTGATAAGAATGTTTGGTTTAATACTTGGGTTTGCTGTCTAATTCATATGTTTCTCTTCTTATCCAACAGTCTGATTCCTAATATAATTTATTTCATTCTTCTCGCTGTAGTTTTCAGCTTCTCTTCCATTCTTTTGGTGAGTGCCCAAGTTTCACTTCCACAAGTCATGATGGGAAGTATACGTTGGTTCATATGTTTCAGACAAATTGGGATATTGCTCCTCAGTATGTGACAATATTTCCTGAATGCTATCCATCCGAAATTCATTCTTCCCTTGACTCTCAGCCATTTATCATTACTGTAGCTAATGACTTGTTCAAGATAAGCATATGAATCCATCTTTTCAATTTCTGCTCCTTCAATGATTATATAACTTCCAGTGGCATACTTGTTCATCATTACTTTTGTTTTAACCATATTCATCTTTAGTCTGAAATCCTTACTAAATCTGCATAATTGATTAAGATTTTCCTAATTCTTCTGGCTCATGATTTATGATCCCAATGTCATCTGAAAATCGTAAATGGTTTAGGTACTCTCCTTGTCGAATTCCTTTCTCAATTTTAAAATTACTACTTCTTTCTCTAATCTAATAAAGGAGGTAGCATATTTTCTTCAAAAAAATCTAATATATGGGAATGTCTATGCCTTGTCTTTCCTATGCCCAAAACATTGCCTTATGCAGATGCAGTCAAATGCCTTTTCATAATCCAGAAATGCCAGGCATAATGGCATTTTACATTCATTTGCTTTTTCTATTAGCTGTGATATTATGGGAAGGTGATCCATATTTGAGAATCCTATCCTAAAGCCAGCTTGCTCTTTTGGTTGATTCTAATCTGTTGGTGATGACCATTGTAAACAACTTGTAGATGTGGGACAAGCTACTTGGTCTATAATTTCCAATGTATGATTTATCTCCTTTCTCACGCAGCAAAATTATGATTTTCTACTCCTTGGGCGTCAAAAATTTCCTGATGTATTTTGTGAAGGGTCTTGCCAGTTTCTGTGTTGTCTCTTCCTCCTAATTTTACCAACTATACAGTAACTTCATCTTCACTTGGGGCTTTTTGATTCTTCATTTTCTTCAATGCATGTTTTACCTCATCAGGAAAGATATTAAAGACCTGTTAGTTTAACTTGTGTTCCGGGTAAAATAATGGAATCACTGGTTAAAGAAGCATTGCAGGATCATCTAGACAAGTCTGCAGTATTAGTTAAGACACAGCATGGGTTTGTTAAGGGAGTCTTGTCTGACAAATTTGATTGGATACTATGATGTGGTCACAAAGGAACTGAATGCCAAGAATAATTTTGATATCATATACTTGGATTTCATGAAAGATTTTGCTACTGTTGCACATGAAAGACTGCTGTACAAATTGGAGAGGTATAGCATTAAGGGTAAGTTGCTACAATCGATAAAGGGATGGTTGAGTGGGAGATGGCAGAGAGTGGTAAACAATGGACACTGCTCTTCGTGGACAAATGTTATTAATGGAGTTCCCCAGGGTTAAGTGTTGGGCCCATTGTTGTTTTGTATATTTATCAATGATATTGATGAAGGTATATCAGTTTTAATATCCAGGTTTGCAGATGATACAAAGGTTGGCAGGGTTGTTAATGACAGTAACCGTAATGTTAATGACAGCAACTGAAGTTTGGCATTGACAAATGTGGGGGTAGGGCATGCCGATTAGGGAGGCATTTATGTTTATATCTCTTACAATCACAACATTTTCTTATTTTGAGTTTGTGAACGCATCATGTAGGTGGACATTTATTTTATAAAGACAGGCAAAATGAAAAAAAAATTCATTGGAAGTGTCAAAATTACCAAAAAACCATATGTGCCGCTCGAGTTACTACGGTAGATAACACCATTGTTAAAACATGGAAGGAGCACAATCATTGTGGAGACGCAGCAGGAGTTGAGGCAGCACAACTTCTTGATACCATTCGAACTTATGCAGAAACAACAAATAATACGCCTCATAGTATTATTTAAAATGTTTCGAGACTCTGTAGCCAAGCAGCAGCTTCCAAGTGAAGATACAATGAAATGAATGATCCGAAATATAAGAAATCAAAATCTTGATGGCCCAGTTCTTCCAACGCATCATAGAGACATAGTTTTTACAGAAGAATATAAAACATCATGCAATGGAGAATTGTTTCTACAATTTGATTCTGGACCCGAGGACAATCGTATGTTAATTTTCAGTATGAAAAGAAATTGTTAGCGTGAAATGAACACTGGTATGCCGATGGGACTTTCAAAACTGTTCCCTTTTTTTTTTTTATCAGCTGTATACGATACATGGATTCAAGCACAAAATATCACTTCCATTAGTTTATGCATTATTGCCTAACAAGTCTGAGGAAACGTATGTATCTCTATTACAGCAGCCGAAAGTATTGGAACCGGCTATGTCCCCACAATCAATAACTATAGATTTTGAGACAGCGATGATGAATGCTTACAGAAGTCTTTCCTGACTCTTTGCAACAGGGTTGTTTTTTCCACTTTTCACAATGTATTTTTCGTTCCATTCAGAATAATGGATTGAAACAATGTTATGAAACTGATGCTAATTTTACTTTAAATATGCAAATTTTGGCAGCAATTGCATTTGTGCCCACTCCAATTGTGACGGTCGTTTTGAACATTTGTGTGAAAATGGTGTTTTTCCTCCAGAATCGCAAGAAGTTGTTGATTATTTTGAGGATACATGGATTGGACGCCCAACTAGACGACATCGTCGACCACCAAAGTATTCCCATGAAATGTGGAACGTATGCCAGCTTGTTCTTGAAGGATTACCAAGAACGAATAATTCTGTTGAAGGGTGGCATAGAGGATTTGAGGAACAAGTCGCTGCTTATCATCCCAACATTTGGAAATTTATTGATTGCATTAAAAAAGAACAAAGTATTAACAAAAAATACATAATCTACCTATTAAATTACATATTTCCATACATTTGTTTTTTTTTTATTTCCATACTATTCCCTCACAGTTCACGGAATTCCAAAAATATGCTAATTATAGCTTAAGGCAGAAACTAAAATAAAAAATAACTTTTTATGATTTGACCAAACACATCTCATTGCTTCTAGATGGTAAAATGCAATAAACTGACGCGGCAGTAAATTGCTGGTGATAAACTTTCCTAGACTCAGGCCACACCTAGAGTACTGTGTACAGGTCTGCAGGCCTCATTTTAGGAAGGATGTAGAGTTGCTAGAACAAAGAAGGGCACAAAGGGGTGCTCTTACCAAGAAAGGCTTAAGTTCTGCAAATTGCAGTGCCTGAAGAGTAATCTAATCTAAAGAGAAAAATAAGAGTAACCTGCAAGGTAATCTAATTGAGTTGTACAAAGCCTTGAATGGGATTCTTCCTCTTGCTCAGATTAAGAACCTGAGGGTTCACAGATTCAAATTGAGGAAAGACAATTCTTAGAATAGATGTGCGGAAATTTACCTTTAGCCAGCGGGTAGTTGATTGGTGGAACAGACTTCCATCATTTGTTGTGGAAGTTGATAGCCTAAATAAATTTAAGGCTAAATAAATTTAAGCTACTAATGCAAATATCGGGTATGTTGTATGTGTTGTTAATTTGTGATCCATCTTCCCCACTGCTGGCATTATTCCTTTACTCCTTATATAATACTTTATAATAGTCTTCTGCTATTTGAATTATGCCTTCTCTGCTATTTATAAGTACACCATCACTGTTCTTCAGATTTAGTATCATTTGTCTTTCTGTATGTCTCTTTCTAATAGCTTTGCATAACTCAATATACTAAATTTTGTCCTTGTCAGTGTTTATTTTGCTTTTCATTTGTCATCTTGTGTTCATCACGACAAGTGTTTCTTGATTCATTTTTTCTTCTTTTGATTTCTTTTTACCTATAGGTTTCTTGGGCTTTATCACTTTCAGAAAGTTGTCATATTCCTCGTCGATATCTTGGTCTGAGCAGTCTGCAGAAGCTCAAACTTGTTCTTAAATTCCAGTACATACTGCTTTTTATCCTCTTCTGTTATCTGAAAGACCTTCGCATTATTTACTGGAGTCAGTTTTTTCCTTTCTTACACCTATATCAAGTGTGCATCTTACCATTCTGTGATCACTTCCAACATTTACCTTGTTCGGGATGGTAACATCATTCACAATATATCTTCTGTTAGCAAGGATGAAGTCAATTTCATTAGTTATTAATTCATTTGGGCTCTTCCGTGTCCACTTTCTGTTCACCCTTTTCTTGAAAAAAAAAAGTTTGTTACTGACATTTTCTCTAGATTCTGCAAATTCCACAAGTCTTTCACGTTTTTCGCATTTCTTTCACCAATTCCAAAATTTCCTATAGTTTCTCTTTAGTCAACCGGGCTAGCCGGGTGGGTAAAGTGCCTGCCTGGCAACCCAAAGGTCGTGGGTTTGGATCCCGCCTCTGGCTTGGATCAAAGTACTGCAAAAACCTTGGGAGGTACATTATGGCCACAGAAGCCGATGCGCCAACAACTACAAAAAAAAAAAAAAAAAGTTTCTCTTTCCAACCTTAGCATTGAAGTCTCCCATAATAATTGTGTAGTGGGTTTTCTGTTCATCATTAAGATCTATATGATATCAAAATAAATTTTTGCATCCAGTTCCTTTGTAACCACATCATACTATCCAATCAAATTTGTCAGACAACACTTAACAAACCCATGTTGCGTCTCAATTGTCTTCTCTCTCTCTCTCTCTCTCTCTCTCTCGATAATCCTGCAATGTTTCTTTAACCAGTGACTCCATTATTTTCCCCCAGAAGAGAAGTTAAACTAACAGGTCTGTAATTACTTGTGTCGCCCTTTGATCCTCCTTTGTGAATTGGGGATACATACGCACATATCCAGTCTGTATGGACTTCTCCTGAGTCCAAGATTACTCTTATAGCTAAGGGTTTGCTGCCTCCTTTAATATAACTGGATAGATCCCATCCTGCCCAAGTGCCTTTCTTATGTTTAACTTCAACAATTTCTCCTCCACTTTGCTCTCAGTCTAACATAGAGCATAAATTATTAAGCTCCATGTTAGAGTTTAATAAGGTTCTGCCCTCCACTTCCCTACAGAATTCCTCGTGTGAATGTAGATGCAAAATAATTATTCAGTTTGTCAGCTATCTGAGCAGGATCAATAACAGTCGACCATCAATATCAAGTGGACCAATCTGATTCATCCCCTTTCTTCTAGTTTATATAAGTAAAGAAGTAATCTGCTTTCACTTGCCTAACCTCCTTTGTGACTTGATTACAGACTAGCTTATACCTACCATAGGCTTCTGTGTCACCTGATAATATATATGCATTTTTATTCTCTGCCACGGGTCTCATTAATCCATCTGACATCCATTTAGGCCTAAATCTTGAACAGTATTTCTTAATCCTTATGAAAAGCCTAGTAGCTTCTACGATTAATTCCTTGAATGCTTCCCATTTAGAATTTGCTATTGGTAACATCATCAGTTGGTTCCACTCTAGAATTTAAAAACTGTCTGAGACCACTATACCTTTACGAAAGCAAAAACCCTTCCCTTTACCCCAGATCGTAGTAATATCTTTAAGTAAATCCCACATCAGTACACTGTGATCACTGCCACCCCTTGGTTCCTTTATCTGCAAATTCTTAATATGAATAAAGGTAGAATACTCACTGTTCTAAACAATTCCAGAACTAGGGGTTATAAATTCAAATTACAGGTTTTGCGGTTTACATTAAATTGTAGTAAGTTTTTTTTTAGCCAGCAAGTCAATGATAGTTGGAACAAGTTGCCCTCGCAGGTCCAGTTTGAATAATTTCACAGGTCTACTACAGTGGTTTTCAACCGGGGTGCCACATAATTTTGGTTTAAGTTACTTAAACTTATTATTTTTTTATTTATATCTTTATTTCATTATAAAAAGGTGTACAGTATCTTTTTAATTTTGTGGTGATCTATAATTGATGTTTACTTAGTGCCTCTATATAAAGAATAAAATTACCGTATTTTCCCATGTATAAGACACACCTTAATTTTGGGGCTCGAAATTTGAAAAAAAATGTATTACATAAAGTTATTGAACTCAAGTTTTATTCATCATAAAATTCATACAACTCTTCATCACTGTCAAAACTCCCATCCATTAGCTTGTCCTCATCTGTGATTGATGACGAATCACTGTCTTCATATATTGCCTCATCCTCAGTTCCATCTATGGCATTTGAAATGCCACACTTCTCAAATGACTTGACAACGATCTCAATCTTAATATTATCCCAGGATCTTTTCACCCAGGTACAAACTTCTCCTATAGTTGGTTTCTTCACTCTTCCTGCTGGTGTCAAATTGTCCCCAGAAGACTTCATCCATTGGTTCCATTCGTCTCTCATGGCAGCTTTGAAGGGTTTGTTAATGCTGACATTAAGTGGTTGTAGCTGGACTGTCAAGCCTCCAGCTATGACAGCAAGTTTTGTTCTTTGCTCTGCAGCAATCTTCTTTGTGTTTTTTGTTATGTGTGTCCTGAACTGATCAAGCACCAATAGGGTAGGTTTGTGTAAGAGCCCACCTGGTCTCCTGCTCCAAACTTTCTCAAACCAGATCTTCATCCCATCCTGATCCATCCAACCCTTGTCTTTAACATGGACAATCACTCCTCAAGGAATGTTTTCTTTTGGCATTGTTTTGCGTTTCAAAATCAGCATAGGAGGCAGCTTGGTTCGGTCGGCACAATAAGCTAGAACTGTATAATGGCTCTTTTCATGTCAACTTGTCTTCACAGTTACAGTTTTCACCCCCTTCTTATCAACAGTTCTGTTACTTGGGACATCAAATTGAAGGGGGACTTCGTCCATATTTGCAATCTGTCCCAACTCAAACTGATGTGTCTTCTGACATTGAATGACAAAACAATGAAATTCGAGGACCTTCTGCTCATAGCTTTCAGGCATCTTTTGGGCAAGTCTGGTGCGTGTACCTATGCTTAGTCCATTCCATTTCATGAACATGAAGCACCAATTGTGTCCTCCTTTGAAATCAGTAACTTCTTTTTCATCAGCAATTCTTCTTGCCTCATGGTGAACCATCTTTGTGGACATAGGAATTCCAATTGCCCTTTGCTCTTCAATCCATATCTTCAATTCCCTCTCTAAATCAGGCTATTTTGATGACTTGCCTCTCACGGCCGTCTTCTGCTGTGGTGTTTTCAGTAGGGTTTCTTCTTCCCGTAGCCAGTCTTGGATTGTTTTCTCAGTTGGAGGAGGAGGACCAAACTTACGTTCAGCAGCAAGATTTCCATTCACTTTTGCAAACTAGATCACTTTTAACTTGAATTCAGCACTAAGAAAATCTTTTTTGAGCCATTTGAGGTAACAAGTGAAACAATGAGCGCAAAGACAACAAGCACAAAAAAGTGGGAAATGCAAGTAAAAAAAATCTACAACCACTACAACTATAAGTTGCACCCAGTTTTTAGACCCCAAATTTTTCGAAAAAGGGTGCATCTTATACATGGGGAAATATGGTATATACATAATTTGTATTATGAAATGTAAATTTTTATAATTATATTATTATAATAAATAACATATATTTTAATATTATGTATATATACACACAAACAGAAAATTGAATAGGGGTGTCGCAATATAAAATAAATTACTTAGGGGTGCCGTTATTAAAAAAAAGGTTGAAAACCACTAGTCTACTGGATAGTTACCTGTGTGAGGAGGGAAGCATACAATTTGTATTCTTATCAACTTGTTTGTTTTTTTTGCCAGTGCAGCAAAGCCTTTGGCTTCCTTGAATTATATGGCAAATACCTTACTATATATTAATTTTAAAATTTATGAAGTTCTTGTCAATTGTAAAAATGAGTTTTTAAAATAATTTTTTTTTTAACGCTGATTTTTAAAATATTTTGCCTATATTATTGCTTTATTTATACTGTCTCAGAAAAATTTAAAATAATAAATTTGGAATTACTGTCATGAACATGCATAGCAATTTGATAGTGACAAAACACTGATTGATGTAAGTCGAGCACTGTCTATTTGTTTATTCTTCTCATGAACTTTCTTTTAAAATAGCCACTAACAGTATAATTTAGATGAGTAAAATATTAATTTGAAATATTATTTTCTATATATTTAATAGTTCCCACCTGACTTGCAAGATAAGGTAAAACTGCATTTCAGTCATCGATCCCAGCGGGATAATCAAACTAATGGAACTCCTGAGGTACGCACAATTAAGGTACCTATACCTACATTTCCACCAACTGCTATGGTATATTCTGTAAGCAGCATACCTGTCAGTCCTCCAGAAACTCATACTTCAAATTCTAGTCCAGCTCCTCCAGATTATGTGTCAGCTGCTATTATGGCCAAAGTTTTAGAAGAGAGGACAAAAGAAAGAACTGCTAGAAAACAAAACTGGTGTTATATCTGTAGATGCATAAAACATCCTGCAGATTATAAAGATAAAAGTACTCAGACTAGGTGGACCTCTGGATCTTGTCTTTGTGCAGGAAATCAGTTAGTTTGTGTCCATTCACGTAGGCGGAGTGAATCATCCTCTAGTTCTGATTCACATTGCTATCGAACCAGAAATGGATCATCCACCAGCACTGAAACTACAATTTAGTGCTCTTAACCTAATTCTAATATTTAATGTTTCCTGATGTTCAATGACATTGAAAAAAACATTTCCAGCATTGGTCATTCTGGTGCTTATTTTGCTTGACCCTCTATAATAGAGGAAATAGTATTGACAAGAAATAATTGTACATGATACCGAAACAATAGAAATTTATTATTCTTTTGTGTATATGTAAATACCTGGAGAAGTTTTATGGAAACCTTAATCACTATGATGCACAGCTATGTGATTTCATCACAAGTGGTAGTATGAATAAGAATAAACATGTTTTCAGCAATTATTACGAAGTTCACATAATGCAATCAATTTTTTTCCATTTTATACTTTGAAAAAAAAGTGCTGCTTAATTTAACTACTCTCGAAAATCTTCAGTCCAGTTTAAAAGTCATTTGTAATGGAGGTGGGTGGGTGGGAATAAATATGCTTATTTTGTGTGTATGTGCTAAGCAAACGGTATAACCAAAACTTGCTTGCAAATAAAACAAAATAAATTTTTATATATATATAGATGGTCAAACATTAACTCCAAAATTGCATTTTCCCTTTAGATAGCCTTAGTTTTATTTTATTCAAATAACAATGCATATCATGTCATAGAACTGCATCTCTCTAGTACTTTAAAGTTAGCTTGGGCTGTAAGTACATTTCTGGTAAACTAAGAAAATGTCAAATGATTTTTTTCTTGGTTTCCAAAAACAGTCACAAAAAATGATTTTGTAGTTAATGTTGTTTGATACTAAATCCTCAATATATACATGATTCTAAATAATATAATTTAAAAAAAATTAATTATTCTACTGTATGCATATACCAAAGAGTTTTTACAAACAAATTAAGTTTTTTTATGTACTCAGTACTGTAAGGGTCGAAGGATGAGAAGACAAGATACTTATTGACTTGAATTTCTGTAGATTGCAGTTTTCAGAAAATACATGTGAAGGAAGTTATCGCCAGAAAGCTGAAGGGATAATTAGGAAGAAGAAAAGTTGGTTCTGAGTGTGAAGTTGGACAATAAATGGATGCTGACTATTTGCAGCATATGCTCACTGGCTTGGAAGTGTGTGTGTGGGGGGGAAGGATAGATTACAGAAGCTAATTCAGAAGGACAGTGCCCATGGAAATATCTATAGAAAATACATGTAGCTGGGTTTTTTTTTTTTAGGAGCATTAGCAACTAAGGCCATATTGCTCCGGGGATATGCGGTGGTCATTCCTTGACCTTTCCGCATCCTCTGTATTTGGTGGATCACGGGCTTGAACCCTGGTCTAATCAAGAAGCGTGTGCTACGCACTGCTGCTCCTGCCCACCTGGCTACGGAGGCGCCAATACGTATAACAGAAACTGAACTGTGTAAAAGACAGAGTGGAGAGACTTCATAAGACATTGGACATTAATGCCCTCTTTTGTATAGAAGCTTGAGAGAGATTTTGCAGGCAGCACCCCAAATATAGGAATGATATTCCATGGTAGGGCAGATTTGAAATTGTAAGGGTGAGTAGTTGTTTACAAGAAAAGTAATGCTGAGAGCAAACAAAAGAAAACTCAAATTTATTGGTAGAGAGTAAGCAATATTTGTTATTGTTTTATGCACAAGTAAAGATAATCCCTATAACAGAAATCTGAATGAATGTAGACAATCACTGTCTTATGTAGGATGGCTCCTGAATGTTAGTTTAACTCAATCATGATTCTCTTTGAGAAAACAATGTAAAATGGCCAGAAATGTATGTACTGCTATATTTGTGCAGTGAGTGCGTTGTTTAGTTCATGGTCACTAGGAAGGCTGCTTTCCAGTTTCTGTCCATCCCTAGGAGGAGAGCCATAACTATACACGTGCTATCCTAAATGGAATATATCCAGCAGTGCAAGTCTTGTGGATGCCGACAATACCCTACTATCATTACAGTAGTCAAAACCACAAAGAATCCTGCAGATAGTGAACTGCACTAACCTGTACTGAAAATAGTACAATATCTGGACCCAGGAAGCCTGATTTGGGCTACCAGCAAGTGGATCATTCTGTCTCTAGTAAACTAGAGACCAGCAAAACTTTTGAAGGAACCATGCCTAATCAACCCTGGTTGGAACCAGAATCTTGCCTTTTGGCCGATGTAGGAATCGTCTAGTAAGGATTTCTTGGTAATTACATCATCATTCCACCTAGCTTGTCAGATGTCCCTGAGCATGTTCCACATTTGTTTCTTTTCAATGTTGATGACTTTTGTTGGGTACAGGTTTATGCTGAGGATTTTGGCACTCTCTGAAAGTGATAGCCAAGGTTCAAAACATGACAACTAGTTCAAGTGGAAGCTTGATAGTCAGTACTGAAGAACAGGCATTGTCTGGCAAGCCTGGATCAAGACAGTACCTTTCATTCTGACAATCCTCTATTCACTCTTATGCAGTTGTGTTTACTCGTTTGGCTGTGATCCCCAGTCTCACTGTTTTATTTAACTCCTGAGCTATTATTGAAGTGATGGGGATCGAGGGAATAGTAGCCAAATTATTTTTAAAGATTACAAACACATTTACAGAGAATCACATAACACTAATGTAGTTGAGCATTAATTTGTATTCAAAAACAGATAAATGTAAAAAAAAAAGCAAGGTATCTCTACCAGAGACGATATGCTGCTGAAACAGGATCTAGAAAAGTTGAGCAGATGGGCTGAGAGGTGGCAACTGAAGTTTAACATTGACAAATGTAAAGTACTGCATATGGGAAGCAGTACTGCAGAGTAACGTACCAACTCTGTGGTATTACACTGACAGTGGTGGAGAACAAAAAGGTAAAGTGCAGCCATTATCAACTCACTGCAGGATGGAAGCCTCCTCAACAATTCATGCTGAGGAAAATGGATCATAATCTGCCACGCTGGTCCAGTGCGGGTTGGCAGATCAACCGTATTCAGCAGTCAGGGGCTTGAACCCCGGTCTAATCAAAGAGTGTGTGCTACTGCACTCCCGCTCCTGACCACTCGGCTACGGAGGCCGTTCTCGGAAAGGACCTGGGGGTAATTGTGCAGGCAGATATGAAGTTTTCTGAGCAGTGCAGATGGTCTGCAAGAGTAGCTCATGCTATCTTGTCAATGATATACAGGAATTTTTCTAGCAGGGAGATGATTATCCCCTTATATAAGGCAGTGGTCAGGCCATGTCTTAAGTACTGTATACAGGTCTGGAGGCCTCATTTTAAGAAGGATGTAGAGCTGTTGGAACGAGTACAGAGAAGAGCAACAAGATTAGTGAATGGAACCATGGGTTGCTCTTACGAAGAAAGGTTTAAGTTTTGCAAATTATAGTATCTGGAGACTAGGCACATGCGAGGTGTATAAAGCCTTGAATGGTTTGAGTATGCTCTATGCTGATGGGATTCTTCCTCTTGCTCAGAATAATCACCTACGGGCATAAATTCAAATTGAGGAAAGACATGTAGGATAGATGTAAGTTTGCCTTTAGCCAGCGGGTGGTTGGTTGGTGGAACAGACTTCCATCCTTTGTTGTGGAAGTTGATAGATTTAAATTTAAATACCTGTCCAGCCCAACCGTAAATAAATTTAAAACTAGGCTGGACAGGTATTTGGATCGAACGGAGGGGTGAAATGGGAGCAATTTTTTTTTTTTTTTTTTGGCTGATGCTGCTTACTGTCTTGCATCATATACCTCAACTAATGCTAAATCATGAAGGCAACAAGCCACCAAATTACAAAAGATAAACTCAAATAGAATGGACTCTGAAAATATACCTGCACAAGAAGAAATAGTCCTTGATCTTCATGCAGAAGATGATATAGAGACCGGATATTCACTTGGTCAAACGGATGATGTAGAAGAATGTATAGATTCTGGATGTCCCAATTTTCTTAGAAAAGATAAAACAAAATATGACCGTCAAAAGTAAACCACTCACAAAAAACAGACAGACTCGCCTTCCCTCTCCAAACCCAAATAATGCAGCACATTGTACAATGGAATTGTAGAGGTTTACACAGCAATACCAATGACATCTGTGATTTAATCTCTCAATATAGTCCTGTAGCCGTTTGCTTATAAGAGACTAATCTAACTCCACAAATTAGCATTAGTAGAGGCATATGATGCAAGAAAGCAAGCTTATTCAGCATCAGCCAAAAAAAAAAAAAAAAAAAGAAACTCCACTCCCATTTCACCCCTCCGTTTGTTCGAAATACCTGTCCAGTTGAGCTTTAAATTTGTTTAGGCTATCAACTTCAACAACAAGTGATGGAAGTCGGTTCCACCAACCAACCACCCGCTGGCCAAAGGCAAATTTCCGCACATCTATCCGACATCCGTCCTTCCTCAATTTGAATTTATGCCCTCTGAGGTGATTATTCTGAGCAAGATGAGGAATCCCATTGGCACTGAGCATGCTCAAACCATTCAAAGCCTTATACACCTCTATCAGATTACCTCGCCGGTGCCTAGTCTCCAGACTCTGTAATTTGCAAAACTTAAGCCTTTCTTCGTAAGAGCAACCCTTTGTTCCATTCACTAATCTTGTTGCCCTTCTCTGTACCCGTTCCAGCAGCTCTACATCCTTCTTGAAATGAGGCCTCCAGACCTGTATACAGTACTCAAGATGTGGCCTAACCATTGCCTTATACAAGGGAATAATCACCTCCTTATCCCTGCTAGAAAAATTCCTGTATATATTTTTGACAAGATACCATGAGCTACTCTTGCAGCTCGTCTGCACTGCTCAGAGAACTTCATATCTGCCTGCACAATTACCCCCAGGTCCTTTTCATTCTCCACCACTGTCAGTGTAGTACCGCAGAGTTGATACGTTGCTCTGGGGTTACTGTTTCCCATATGTAGTACTTTACATTTGTCAATGTTAAACTTCATTTGCCACCTCTCAGCCCATCTGTTCAACCTTTCCAGATCCTGTTGCAGCAGCATAGCGTCAGTAGTGTCCTTAACAACCCTGCCAACCTTTGTATCATCTGCAAACTTGGACATTAAACTTTATATCCCATCATCAATATCATTCATAAACACCGAAAACAACAACGGACCCAACACTGAACCCTGAGGAACTCCACTAATAACATTAGTCCACGTTGAGCAGTGTCCATTGATTACCACTCTCTGTCTTCTGCCACTCAACCATCCCCTTATCCATAGCAGCAATTTGCCTCCAATGCCACACTGCTCCAATTTGTGCAGCAGTCTTCCATGTGCAACAGTATCAAAAGCCTTTCTAAGATCCAAATATATAATATCAAAGTTATTCCCTGCATCCAGTTCTTTTGTGATTACATCAGAGTATCCAATCAAATTGGTCAGGCAAGACCTGCCTTTAACAAAACCATGCTGCGTCTGAGCTATAACTGAATTCTTGTCTAGATGATCCTGCAATGCTTCTTTAACCAGTGCCTCCATTAACTTACCTGGAACAGAAGTTAAACTAACAGGTCTATAATTACTTGTGTCAGCCTTTGATCCTCCTTTGTGAATTGGGGTTACATTTGCACATCTATCATAACACCATCAATCAAAAATTATACAATTTACAGAAAAGATAAACTCTTCATTATCCGCACTTGAAGGTGTTGCAATCTTAGTTGACTATAAAATACCTTCTAGAAACATTCCGCTTCAGACCCACTTAGAAGCTGTTGCAATATGTGTATCACTGCACCTTTCACCCAACAATATGTACACGTTCAAAGAACTAGAAGACCTCATAAAACAAATACCATCACTTTTTTTGTATCCTTGGTGACTACAATGTGCATCATCCATTGTGGGGATCAGCCCACATGGACAATAGAGGACACTTAATAGAAACGATACTAGACCAGCTTAATCTGACATTACTAAACACTGTCAAAATACCTATACCCATCTTCTGACTGGATCTATGTCAGCAATTGATTTAACAATCTGTTCCCCCATATTATCCTAGTATAGAATGGACAGTTTTAAATGATCCACACAATAGCTTCCCAGTTGTATGCAGAATCCAAACACTACAAATCCTGATCATTGGGTAAAATGGAAATTTTCAAAAGCAGATTGGGAAAAATATTCAACCCGCCTTTCTTTTAACAGCCAATTGATTTAACTTCAACCCATTGATGAAGTCACTACACGTATTACTGAGAAAATACTAACCGCAGCCTCCGAAGCAATACCTCAATCCTCTGCATGTAAACACAGAAATCTTAAACACTGGTGGAACGAAGCTTGTAACGATGTGAAAAAGGAAAAAATAAAGCATAGAACCTCTTTCGAAAGTTTCCAACAACCTAATTCAATATAAGACTTAAGGCAGAAGCTCAACAAATTAGAAGAAAGGCCAAAAAGGACTCATGAATACAGTTTGCCTCCACTATACAAGTAGTCGACTTATCTGGAAAAAGATTCGACAACTCAGTGGTAAACATCTACCTCTTCCTGCTCCCATCTTAAACTAGAATGGACAGGAAATATCTTCTCAAGAAATAGCTAATGCCCTTCAGGACTTTCTCCCAAACATCTGCCAGTTCAGCATACGACAAATCCTTCCTTCAAATCAAAGCTCTAGAGGAAAGGTACAAGATCAACTTCCATAAAACCCAAAATCATGCCTATAATTGACCACTGAACCTATTTGAACTGCAAACAGCATTAAACAGATCACCCAATAGTGCAGCTGGACCTGATGGAATATGTAATGCTGAAACATTACATAATCTATAATCGGATTTTTCTCGAAGATACATATCCTTCTGCCTGGCATCACTCTGTTATTTTAGCCCTTCCTAAACCGGGAAAAGATCAATCACTGCCTTAAAATTACCGACCTATTTCTTTCACTAGCTGCCTAAGTAAAACTCTTGAAAGAATGATACACAGACGACTTACCTGGTTTCTGAAAACTAAAAAACTTATGAACAGCAATCAGTTTGGATTCTGACAAAATAGATCCACTTTAGATCTAATGGTGAAAGCCGAAACTAACATCCATAATGCTTACATCAAAAATGAACATCTTGTTATGGTAAGTCTTGATATCGAAAAGGCTTTCAACACTACCTGGAGGTATGGCATATTGAGAGAACTTTTTTCCGTAGGACTGCAAGGGCACTTACCGGAATTCAGAAATTTTCTTCAAAAGAAGACCTTTCAGGTCCGCTATGAATCTACTTTCTCGGTCCTATACTCAAGAAGAAGAAAGTGTCCCACAAGGATCGGTACTTAGTTCTACCTTATTCTCACTTAGACTGAACAATATAACACAGAACATCCCCAATACTGTAGAACTATATGCTGACTATCTTACTATATCTTGCTGTTCACAAAATATTCATACCATTGAAATACAGCTACAAATTTCCATAAATAAGTTGGAGACATAGGCACAGCAGAATGAATATCATTTATCTGAACAAAAAACAATTGCAGTCCATTTCTGCAAAAAACGCAAGCTACACCCAGAAACGGAACTCCGATTAAAAAACCATCTGATCCTTCTCACCAATAACCTTCGTTTCCTAGGTTTAAAGGCAGACAACAAACTACTTTGTTTCACATATCTCTGAACTGTTTGTTTAAAGAAACTTAATATACTCAGGTCCATTTCTGCAACGTCATTGGGTGCTGATAGATATACCCTTTTACAGCTGTATCGGGCTCTTATCAGGTCTCATTTAAATTATGGTGCTGGTGTCTATGACTCGGCCAGAAAAAGTGCACTGGCCAGACTTAATACCATCCAGCACAGTGACCTTCATACTGCTCTGGGTGTGTTTAGAACATCCTCTGTCCAGAGCCTGTATGTAGAAGCACACCTCCCTTCACTTTAGAAGGAAAATGCTGCTCCTCAACTATGCAGCCAAAATTCAAAGCCTTCCAAACCCATCCCGTTCGACCGATACTTACCAATCCTCAATGGACAGCATTCTATAACAGTAAACCGACTGAAAATAGACCTGCTGGTATTAGATTAAAAGATTTGCTTCATATCTGGAATATTAATTTTGACAATATACTTCAAGAGACTGATGTACCTGATCCACCTTGGTCTGAAAACCTGCGTCACTGTGACACCTACTTTCAGTAGTGGGGAAAGAAATCCCTGGCGGACAAAAACATAAAACAAATACATAAAGAACATGCCCTCAAGAATACACAAAGCTGCCTAATATATATATAGACAGCTCAAAAACAAGTTCTGGCCACAGCTGTCTTTCCTTCTGTAACAGTCTCCTTGTTAAATGTAGCAGTTACACTGCAGAATTATACGCAATTAAATTAGCCCTAGAGAAAGTTAATACTTTTGCCAATACTAGCAGTATAATATACACAGATTCCATGAGTGCTCTGTCTTCACTGGACAATAAATATTCAGTATTTCATCCCATCGTAACACAAATCCTTTCCTGCTTAAACCATCTAAGGAATAAAAATCATTGAGTGAAATTTTACTGGATCCCAGGTAATGAAAGAGCAGATCACGCAGCCAAACAACCAAATAGTACAGCACCAGAAATTTACCAAGTACCATACCTGGATTATTTGAAACATAACACATCTGTACATTTCAGTGGTCAGAAATATGGAAGTCGCAAAGGAATAACAAACTGCTCCAAATCAAAGAGGAACCAGCATTATGGAATTTCAGCTTCAGATGAAACAGACAGGAAGAAGTTGTACTACCAAGACTCAGGATAGGACATATGCACCTAACCCATATGTTTCTTCTCATCGGGGACGACCCACCTCGATGTATGCACTGTACATCACCACTTACAGTCAAACATATACTTTTAGAAAGTATGCACTTTTCCCTTCTTAGAAAAAATACTTTCCACTCTCAGTCACGATTGCAAGAATCTTTTATCGCTTACCCACATCATTGCAAATAATGCAAACTTAGTTGAACTGTATACCTTCCTTAAACAAATACACTTATATGAATCAATTTGCTGCTAAACTGATCCAAATTATTATAAAATTGTACAATGACAATATAGGAACTGGCACATTTTGGCCTATGCTGCCATTAAATACCAATACCTGGCGGTTGGAATTTAAGGAATTGGTAGCGGATATTCGAGAAGTTGGAGCTGATTGAGCAGGGCAAGGTTTCTCAAAATGGAAAGTGGAATGCAATGTGCTATCATGCAAAACTATGGACGGGATTTCCAGTCAATGGAAGAAGGTCATTAATATACAAGAGGAAAAGAGTGGGGGAAAGAACTGAACCTCGGAGGACACCAGCATTAGTGGAGAAGTTAGAAGACAGAGAGCCACCTATCATCACGCTCAGTGAGCGATTGGAGAGAATACTGGATAACCAATTACAAAAAACAGTTGGCAAACCATAAGATGGAAGCTTGTTTAGAAGACCAATATGCCAAACACGATCGAAAGTCTTTGAGATGTCAAGAGCAACTGCTTGTGTTTCACCGAACTTTTCCATTGAATATGTCCATAAATGTGTAACATAAGCCAAAATATCACCAGTGGATTGACACTGAAGGAATCCATACTGGAGATCATTGATCAGTCGGAAAGTTTCTAGGTAGTTTTAAGAGTTGGCGGTTAATTAATTTCTCCATTACTTTAAAAAGAGAAGTAATTGCAATGGGACGATAATTGGATGGGAGGGATTTGTCAACTTTTTAGGAACTGGCTGGATATGGGCAAATTTCCAAGCAGAAGGAAAAACACCTTTGGAATAAGAAAGTGAAAAAAGGCAGCAAAGAACAGGAGTAAGTTCAGGAGCACAGGTTTTGAGAAAAAGTGGAGAAATACCATCAGGACCTGGAGCTATCTTAGCATTAAGATTCGTCAAAATGCTTCAGACATCCTTTTGATGGAAAGACAAAAGGAGGCACTGAATGGAGCATTGTGGGAGATGTTTTACCAAAATCATTAATACATGAGTTGGAAGAAAATGGGTTTGGCCGCAACTTTTTGCTTTCAATCACAGACCTATCTGGACTTTGCCGAAATTGGATCCACTTGACTCGAATATCACCTGAATATCCATCAGTGGACAACCTAAAAGACTAAATCTATTATATGTGGTTGTATGTGTGTGTATATATATATATATATATATATATATTTCACGTATACAATTTTAAATTTCACATGCTTAATTCTCTGCTGCTAAGACAATGTCTGAAAGATGCCACTTTTTTCTTTCTTAATTTATAAATTATAAATGAAATCAAACCTACATCTGCATCATTTTTCAACCAGTATTCTCTAAATGATTATACTATATTTTGTTTTCATTACTATGAATTACCCCAGGGGGAATTTTTTTTTTTCTTTTTTAACACACTAGGCAATCAAAAGCTATCTTTCTTATATTCAAATCTCATGTGGTGCCTGTGTGACACTACTGTGCGATGGCTGATCTTGCTGTAGAGCTTTGGTTTCTGACTAAACACAAAGAAATGACTGAACCACAAGCATTTGTGCAAGCCTGTCAGATGATATGCAAGCATGTTTCAATTTTGGGGATGAATGACACCTTAAATTCTAAAAATTGCAACAGAAACATAATTGGCTTCTCATTTATTTTGGGAAATCAAAACGGAAGTATCATTTTCAATTCATTAAAAAAAAAATAGCTAAAAATTAATTTTTCACAATTAAAACCAAGGGCATCTCACAAAGGCCATGCATTTGTTCCATTTAGGGTGCATGTAATGAAGGGTTAACAGCAGACAAAATTTCAAAATAAACTGGAAAAAAGAAGTTACAATTTCTTACATATATATTTAATATTTATGGAGAAATATTTAAAGTGCATATTTGAAATTTCATATCCTTAACAAATTTATGAAATGAAAAATGGAGGTGATTTTGTATATACAGCATTTTTTTAATTTTAAACAGAATTAATAAAAATTTTGTTTCATTGAAAATTACATTAATTTTTGAAATTTTCATTAAAAATAAATTTCATATAATTAATGCAATCCATTTGTGTAATGTCATGCATGGACCCTACGTAGAAGAAAAAAAAAATTTTTTTTTCAAAAATAAGAAAACTGTGCATGTCAGGTGCAAAATAACCATTATTGTTATGGTTGGGCTTGACCAGTGCCCAGTTAAAACAAAGTTACTATTCATGATTTTATGACAATCTGAAAAGTGTTTTTATTATAAAATGCACATTTACACTTTGAAGGCTTCAGAGCCAGCAAGCCTTCAAAGATTATCTTGCAAAACTCTCAGTGTTACCAAATTTGACCACCCATAATATACAGAGTATTTCAATTAAAAGATACTGGGATCTATCTCGCTTATCATTAACTATAGGCTAATTGTCATTTGAATGCTTTCAGTGCAAAAGTTGTTTGCCATCTTCATTCAGTTTAATCTAAAAACATTACTATACAGTAAACCCTCGATTTTAATGGACTAATAGGGGAGGGGGGGGTGTCCGTTAATGCCAAAAGTCTGTTAAATCGAATGTAATCTGAGGGGGCATTTTTTGTTCTTAATGTAAAAAAAAAAAAAAAAAGCTTTAATACACTATACAGTACTGTACAATATAAAATTATTAAATTATAATAAAGAATATAATATTCTGTTGTAAATATAGAATGTTGCAATTTGGCCTTTGATTTACGGATATCAGAAACAGTTTTGTTTTTTTAATACCGTAAATTTCACAAGCACGTGCTACTGAGATGCTTTGCTTAATTTCTCGATTAGCTCTAATTTCTGTGCCACATTTAAGTTCACATGCTTTCTTTTAACTCCTCCATCACTTGATGCCATTTTAAATTGTGAGGATTACAAAATTATTTAATAAATAAAGTCACAATTCAGAAATCACAGAAACACTATATACAACCTGACCTCACGATAGCTTGAGGCAGACTGAGACCGAAACAAAGCGTGTCAGTAGACCTGCAGTTTAGTGTCCAGAGTCACAGTCAGCTCTTATCTGTTATAGGCATACTGACGATCAAACAGTATGACTAAACTTGGTTTTTGACTAAACCAAGGACAGGCAACAACTTTCACAGTTGGGGGAATGTGTGTTAGGCAAATTTGTAAATAAAAGTGTAATAGACCCTAGTGCTTTTTAACTGAAATCAGAAAAAAAAAAAAATGCAAGTTTTCTTATGTAAATAAAAATTAGATATTAATCGTAAGTAGCCAAAAAATTAAAATAACATTTCACAAGAATTAATCATTACACTTAAACACTGAATAACCATTGTTTAAAATAATTTTTTTTACCATGAAATTATAATTACAAAGAAAAAATCTGTTATTTATAATTTTCAAAACAATTCGCCAAGGTCAATCCTTTTGTATTTACGTCCTTTATACACAGACTCTTCTTATTGACATATATGTACTTTTCCATCCCAAGTTGCTGCCGCAACAGTACTAAACAACAAGGGATGCCAAGCAACCTTTACAACTGGTGAATTGCCTATTACAACTAACTTTGCTAGTTCGGTATTTAATGTTTTATAGAAGTATATTCCTCCTTCAGTATCACCACTAACAATGTAATTTCCATCAGGACTGAAATCACA
This sequence comes from Mastigoproctus giganteus, assembly GCF_048544385.1. Classification (NCBI taxonomy): domain Eukaryota; kingdom Metazoa; phylum Arthropoda; class Arachnida; order Uropygi; family Thelyphonidae; genus Mastigoproctus; species Mastigoproctus giganteus. The sequence continues at coordinate 141,286,601 of NC_143580.1, forward strand.
GCCAATATCATAGCCTGCAACCTGAAAGTACATAAAGCATATGAATGATTCTCTTAAATAAATATATAAACAAATAGTTTACAATTAAAAGATTAAACAGAGTTTTCATCTTCAACCAAAATAGTACAACAAAATTAAAACAAGTTATTTGAATCATATCTTCAAATATAAATAACTTATTTAATACAGGGTTGTTAAAATTAACGTATCCCAATGTAGAGGGCTCTGGAACGTGTTCTAAGGCTCGTACTGAAGAGAAATTTGGACAACAGATACAATAAAGAATGCGCTCGCCATTTATTGGGAAAAAAAAATTAGTTACAAAATTTGTCGCTATATGGCACTGTAAGATACAAATCACTTGAACAGTACTACAATTGTTCAATGTGTCCTCCATTTTGGTCAACAGTTTCCATTCAAAGAACAGCATTTTCTACAGCAGGACGTAACATGTCAACTGAAATAGCCAGCACATGACATCTAATGCTGTCCTTCAGATCTGCCAGACTTTGACATCCTTCCCGATACACCTGGTTCTTCAAAAAACCCCACAACCAGAAGTTGCATGGGGTGAGGTCCAGTGATTGAATGGGATGGCCAAGATGTCTGGAAATGGCTGATGACCAGTTCGTCTGTAGTGGATGTGGAATGGTGCACCATCTTGCATGAATATGGTATCCTGAAGGTACCCACGTTGTTGCAGCTCTCGTATTGCAAAATTTGCCAACATTTCATAATATCGCTGTCCAGTGACAGAACAGGTGTGGGGTCCAGTTGGTGTTACCTGTTCAAAAAAATATGGCCCAATCATGAATGTGGCCGTAAATCCACACCACACTGTCACTTATGGAGAATGCAATGGGACATCTTGGATAACTAGAGGGTTTTCTGTTGCCCAAATGTGACAGTTGTGTGTATTCACTTGTCCATTTAAACAGAAGTGGGCTTTATCACTCCAAAGGATGTTCCAAGGCCAAGTGATATCCACTGTCATTCATGCCAGAAACTGAAGTGTGTATGTGAAACGAATATCTGCATCATCATGCTTTAGCTGATGTAGCATGTGCACCTTGTAAGGATAGTACTGCAACACTTGACGCATTACTAGCCTTACAGTGGAATATAGCATGTCCACTTCACAAGAAACAGCTGTCCCACTTGCGCTACCACATGGTTGTTGTTGTTTTGGTTTTTAGGAGCATTAGCAACTAAGGCCATATTGCTCCGGGATATACGGTGGTCATTCCATGACCTTTCCGCATTCTCCATATTTGGTGGTGACGGGCTCGAACCCCGGTCTAATCAAGAAGCGTGTGCTACGCACTGCTGCTCCTTCCCACCTGGCTACGGAGGCGCCTGCGCTACCACATGGAGATTGACTTGATAAATCCACGACAGCCATAGCTGCATCTTCAACACGAGAGGAGTCCACTCGTTTTTGACCTTTACCTGGTTGAACACCACCATGTCCTGTCGCTTCAAAACTCGCAATCATTTTGCAGACAGCACAAACAGTCATAGGTCCATGCCTTATACACTTCTGATGCCGGAAATCCCCGATAGCCGCAGCTGCATTGTTGCTGTTCTGATAGTACAGCTTCACTAATAGAGCCTTTTCCTGCAATGTTGTCGGCATTACTGCTGTAGTGCAGGCAAACATCTACTGTATGATTTTGAAGAGATTGCTTTTATACAGTAGAGTAGAGCTGAGTTGTGGCAATAACTTACGTTATTTGCATAATCGAAATAAGATAGTTACGCGCCATACAGTGACAAATTTTGTAACTACATTTTTTTTTTTTTTTCCAATAAATGGCGAGCGCATTCTTTATAGTACCTGTTTCCCAAATTTCTGTTCAGTACGAGCCTTAGAACTCGCTCCAGAGCCCTCTACATGGGATACTTTAATTTTAACAACCCTATACTTTGATATTACTAATGATTACATTTATGAATTATAGGTATTTCAAAAGTATATGCAAAAAATTCTGGGAGTGTATTCTAGAGTAAAGAAGGGGGGGAAAGTTATACTCTTGTGTCTGAAAATGCTTTATTTCACATTTATTACCCATAGAAGTGATTAACAACAATCAAAGTCATGTCCTTAGCCCATAGTAGCAGTCCCAGGATTTTTTTTTGGGGGGGGGGCACCATTTATTTTTGTTGTTGGCACATCGGCTTCTGTGGCCACAATGCACCTCCCAAAGTTTTTGTAATACTCTGATCCAAGCCAGATGCGGGATTCAAACCCGTGACCTTTGACTTGTGAGGCAGGTACTTTACTCGCCCGGTCGGCTAGGGTCACTAAAGCCAACACTACTAGGTTGGATTTGGGACTACCATTTTAAACAAATAAATGTTTATAATTTATTTATAATTAAAAGCATGGTGAAATTAAATTAATTTTAATTTGTCATAAAATGTAAGTAAACTATTTTATTATATTTATTGTTTGATATTTGTTTACATGTCCTCTACAACAGTCCAGCAGTGTAGCCATTTTTTTCACTCATATAGGTAGAGAGGAGCTAAGTTATCTAGTGGTAAAACAACCATACCACTGGAGAAGGAGTGGTGATACATTCACTAATAATATATATACCACTGGAGAAGTGCACTAATATATATACCACTATTTTATTATATTTATTGTTTGATATTTGTTTACATGTCCTCTACAACAGTCCAGCGGTGTAGCCATTTTTTTCACTCATATAGGTAGAGAGGAGCTAAGTTATCTAGTGGTAAAACAACCATACCACTGGAGAAGGAGTGGTGATACATTCACTAATAATATATATGCAGTAAATACCTTATGGACTGTACATCTGTAGAGGTTTAAAAACAAACAGGATAGATGATTTTCAAATATTAAGGTTTATTTTTAAACATTAACTGTAGCAGTAGAAATTAATTAAAATCAGACAGATTCTTTCAAAACACTTAGGAACCCTTACCTAAGGTTACCTGATATCACAGAAGTATTTTGGAATTGTATTTTAATACTAACATTTATTTAAGTATAAAGTTCAATTAATATTAGCATCAATAGTGGCATATAATGCAAGAAGGCAAGCTTATACAGCATTAACCACAAAAAAAAAAAAAAAAAAAAACACTTCCCATTTCACCTATCCATTTCCTCCAAACATTTGTAGGTACTTAAGATATCAACTTCCACAATGGCAGATGAAAGTTTGTTCTAGTAATCAACCCCATGCTAGCTAAAGCCAAATTTGCTTACATCTATTCTGCGTCTTTCCTTGATTTGAATTTATGTCCCCTTAAATGCATAATTTGAGCAAGAGGAAGAATCCCATCAGATCACCTCACTAGTGCTAGTCTCCAGTTTCTACAATTTGCAGAAGTTAACGTTTTCTTGGTAAGAGCACCCCTTTATTCTCCTTACCAATCTTAGCATTAGCAAGGGAAGAAATTGCATTAGCATCAGCCAAAAAAAAAACCACCCACTTCCCATTTCACCCATCCACTCACTCCAAAAGTTTGTCTAGTTCTGCTTTGAATCTGTTTAAGCTATCAACTTCTACAACAGATGGAAATTTGTTCCAGCAATCAACCATCCACTGGCTAAAGGCAAACTTCCACACATCTATCCTACAACTGTCTTTCCTCAATTTGAATTTATGCCCTCTCAGGCGATTATTCTGAGCAAGAGGAAAAACCCCTTCAGCACAGAGAATGCTCAAACCATTCAAGGCTTTATACACCTCAATCAGGTCACCTTGTAGATGCCTAGTCTCCAGATACTGTAATTTGCAAAACTTAAGCCTTTCTTCATAAGAGCAACCCTCTGTTCCATTCACTAATCTTGTTGCCCTTCTCTGTACTCATTCCAACAGCTCTACATCCTTCTTAAAATGAGGCCTCCAGACGTGTATACAGTACTCAAGGTGTGGCCTGACCATTGCCTTATACAATGGAATAATCACCTCTTTATCCCTGCCAGAAACATTCCTGTATATCATTGACAAGACCATAAGCTACTCTTGCAGACCATCTGCACTGCTCAGAAAACTTCATATCTGCCTGCACAATTACTCCCAGGTCCTTTTTGTTCTCCACCACTGTCCGTTTAGTACCACAGAGTTGATGCGTTACTCTGCAGTTACTGCTTCCCAAAAGCAGTACTTTACATCTGTCAATGTTAAACTTCAGTTGCCACCTCTCAACCCATCTGCTCAACTTTTCTAGATCCTGTTGCAGCAGCGTACTGTCATTAATGTCATTAACAACCCTGCCGACCTTCAAATCGTCTGCAAACTTGGACATTAAGCCTGATATACCATCATCAATATCATTAATGAATACAGAAAACAACGATGGACCCAACACTGAACCCTGGGGGACTCCACTAATAACATTAGTCCACGAAGAGCAGTGTCCATTGATTATCACTCTCTGTCTTCTCCCTCTCAATCATCCCTTTATCCATAGCAGCAATTTGCCTCCAATGCCACAATACTCTAATTTGTGCAGCAGTCTTCCGTGTGCAACAGTATCAAAAGCCTTTCTAAGATCCAAATATATGATAACAAAATTATTCTTTGCATCCAGTTCCTTTTTGACTACATTAGAGTATCCAATCAAATTGGTTAGACAAGACTTCCCCTTAACAAACCTATACTGTGTCCGAGCTATAACTGAAGTCTTATCTAGATGATCCTGGAATGCTTCTTTAACCAGTTCCTCCATTAATTTCCCTGAAACAGAATTTAAACTAACAGGTCTGTAATTACCTGTGTCTCCCTTTGATCCTCCTTTGTTGATTGGGGTCACATTTTCACATCTCCAGTTCATGGGTGCCTCCTCTGAATCCAAGCAAGCTCTCATGATTATGGCTAAGGGGTTGCTTACTTCCTTTGCTTCCTCCTTTAATATAACTGGATAGATTCCATCCACCCCAGGTGCCTTTCTTATGTTTCAACCGCCCACCTCAGTTCATTATACTCATCTTCAACAATTTCTCCTCCACTTTACTCTCAGTTATTACAAGATAATCTAGCTTACTGCCAGAGTTTAATACACCTCTGGCATTCCCCTCCCTGAAAAACTCCTCATATGTGAATGTAGATGCAAAATATTCATTTAGTTTGTTAGCTACCTGAGCAGGATCATCAACAGTTGAACCATCGATATCAAGTGAACCAATCTGATTCCTTCTAGAGTTTACTTAAGTAAAGAACTCTTTGGTGTTTTTCTTTGCATCCTTTTCCAAAGATTTCTCGTAATCTGCCTTTGCCTGCCTAACCTCCTTTGTGATTTTTCAACATTGACCTGTATTTGTTAAGTAATTCTGCCGGTCAACTACTCTTAATATCATTAGTGCCAACATGTACAACAATATCACCCTTTGTGCCCTTAAAAGATAATATCTGCTCTACAACATCAACCTTTGCCCCTGGCAGACATGCATCTGCCAGGGGCAAAGGTTGTTCTGTTCCATCTATCCTTTTTGCACAATATTCACCGTTTCCTTTACAATAGAGTCACCGACAACAACTAGTTCCTTTTGTACTGGGGATTGCTGCTGTGTTCTGTGATGTTCAAGTGCAAGGTCTGGCATTGATGTGGACAGCTGAGAGCTTGATGGGCCCTCAATTTAAATCCTTCGAGGGTATCCACCCTGTTCTTCAAGCTCTCTTACAGGCCCATAACAACACTGAGTTCGCACTTGATTTCCTCACACTCCTTACATCACGCACACACACACACACACAAATACATTCCCCTTGGCAATATCATGTCCAGTTCCTGATAGATCCACAAACACCAAACAAGCAGTGCATTTCAAAAGGCTGTGATTCAGAGGACAACCACCCACCTCAGTTCTCCCCTGAGCCACAGCACTTCCATTAATTTGAGTCTTTTGCTTTGTTGCTCTGGTTTGAGTCGTGATTTCTATTCAATTTCAAATAAAATTCCAATACAAAATATAACCCTAAACTTATATCCAAATGCAATTATAACACTATATATATGTATTTCAGATTGAATATTATCTCCGAGTTACGTTATATGGATTTCTTATCTCCTGTCAAGTTATATGTATTAATTTATAATGTTATGTTTGTAAAAACTAGGTCGTTATGTATTTAGTTAAAAAAGTACAATTTAATTGACAATGAAATTTAATAAGATTAGTAAATTTTACTGATTAAGTGATACTACTATACTCAATATCTAGTTTTCCGTTAAACCTTATGCTATCTAGTTTGGGGTACACGTTGTAACAATGGTGGCAAGTTACAAACGGTAAATCTGTGGACACGAGGTATTAATTACTTTCAAAATTGGGCTATCTAAATTCAAAATAAATCACCAAGCTTGACTAGGTTTATAAGCTACTTGGACAAAATAATTTAATCTAGCAATTATGTCAATAATCCAGCTAAACAGAATTAAAAACTTTGCATTCGTGGGAGCTGCAAAAATTGTCCAACATGTGTATTAGATACCCTTACCAATACTAAGTATTAACCTACAAAATCTATCTAAGTTCAAATTAAACTAGAGTATTGTTACTAAGATTATAAAGCAACTCTAGAAAATAAATTAATATGCCAATTTAAGTCAATAAAAAAGCAAAAATTTAAGAAAACTTCTCTATTAGCTGGAGCCGTAAAATCTTCACCTGTTCATGTGTACTCTCGTACCTAATCAGTGTTCTGCAAATGTCTTTCCTTGATTTCAATTTATGTCCCCTTAAGTGCGTAATCTGAGCAAGAGGAAGAATCCCATTAGATAACCTCACTAGTGCTAGTCTCCAGTTTCTGCAATTTGCAGAAGTTAAGCTTTTCTTGGTAAGAGTACCCCTTTATTCCCCTCACCAATCTTAGTTCCCCTTCTCTACTCGTTCCAGCAGCTCTACATCCTTCTTAAAATTAGGCCTCCTGACCTGTATACAGTAGTCGAGGTGTAGCCTGACCACTGCCTTATACAAAGGGATTATCACCTCCTTATCATTGCTAGCAAATTTCCTGCATATCATTGATAATACCCCATTAGCTGCTCTGGCAGCGAATATGCACTACTCTGAAAACTTCATCTGACTGCAAAATTCCACCCAGGTCTTTGTCATTCTCCACTACCCTGAGTGTAATACCACAGAATTGGTGCATTGCTCTGGAGTTACTGCTACCCACATGCAGTACTTTGCCTTCATCAATATTAAACTTCAGTTACAACTGAAGTTTAATATTGACGAAGCACATTTGCCCAACTTTTCTAGAACTTCTTGCAGAAGCTTACCATCATTACTGTCATTAATAACCCTGCCAACCTTTGTATCATCTGCAAACTTGGACATTAAGCCTGATGCATCTTCATCAATATCATTGATAAATATAGAAAATAACAATGGTCCTTAAACCAAACCCTGGAGGAGTCCACTAATAACATTAGTCCATGAAGAGCAATGTCCATTAATTACCACTCTGTATTCTCCCACTCAACCATCCCTTTACAAATAGCACCAACTTAGGGGAAAGTATATGATAAGAAGCTTGTAAATCAATTTGGCCCCAGAGAGGTTGTGAAAGGCTTATAGGGTAGAATTTTTCTGTGTGGTCTGTGCTTGTTAACAGGAGAGACTGATTCTATGGGGATAGGATACATAAATAGAAAGGTTGCAAAAATATTTGCTGATGATATTGAGGCAGTGTTAGGTGGGTGGAAAACCTGCTAGCTTAGGGGATACGCAGACTAATAGATTAACACTAGCCGCAGGCAAAGGTGAAAGTGATTCTTGCACTGCTTCTGCTGGAATGAGCAGCAGCCTGGAAGCCAGGTGCTGAGGATTCCAAGAATTGCTGGGGGTCATCGTGGAACAACTAAATACACGGTCTTTGTTCGGGTAACTAAGAGTAAGAACAGGTGCATGCACACCAATGCTAGGAGTATAGTAAATAATTTTGATGAACTGGTCAAGATACCAAAGGAAGATATTGCTGGGCGATCAGAGACGTGGATTCACACAGAAATAAAGAATGCAGAATTTGAATTTGGGAAGAAGTAGTAGTAGTAGTAGTAGTGGCATGTGATGCAAGAAAGCAAGTGTATGAGCTTATGCAGCATCAACCAAAAAAAAAAAATCACACATTCCCTCCAAATGCCTGTCCAGTTCCTCTTTAAATTTATTTAACCTATCAACTTCCACAACAACAGATGGAAGTTTGTTCCAGCAATTAACCACCCGCTGGTTAAAGGCAAATTTCCGCACATCTATTCTACATCTGTCTTTTCTTAATTTTGCCCCCTTAGGTTCATAGTCTGAACAAGTGGAAGGATCCCATCAGAATTCAGTGTGCTCAACCCATTCGAGGCCTTATACACCTCAATGAGATCACCACGCAGGTGCCTAGTCTCCAGCCACTGCAATTTGCAGAACTTCAGCTTCTCTTGGTAAAAGGATCCCTTCATTCCCCCCACCAATCTTGTTGCCCTTCTCTGTACACGTTCAAGCAAATCTACATCCTTCCTAAAATGAGGCCTCCAGACCTGTACGCAGTACTCAAGGCATGGCCTGACCATTGCCTTATACAGAGGAACAATCACCTCCTTTTCCCTGCTAGCAAAATTCCTATATATCATTGACAAAACCCCATGACCTGCCCTGGCATCCTGCCTGCATTGCTCAGAAAACTTCATATCTCACTGCACAATTACTCCCAGGTCTTTTTCATTTTCTACCACCTTAAGTGTAGTACCACACAGTTGGTATGTTTCTCTGGGGTTACTTCTACCCATATGCAGTACTTTGCATTTGTCATTTACTTCTTCAAATGCAGTACTTTGCATTTGTCAATGTTATTTAGAAAATCTGCCCAAATTTTCTAGATCCTGTTGCAGTAGCACACTGCCATTACTGTCATTAACAACCGTGCCAACCTTTGTATCATCTGCAAACTTCGACACTAAGCCTGATATACCTTCATCAATATCACTGATAAATATACAAAACAACAGTGGACCCAATACCGAACCATGTGGGACTCCACTAATAATATTACTCCACAAAGAGCAGCACCCATTGATTACCACCCTCTCTCTTCTCCCACTCAACCATCCCTTTATCCATTGTAGCAACTTACCCTTAATACCATTCTGCTACAATTTGTACAATAGTCTTCCATGTGCAACAGTGTCAAAAGCTTTCTGAAATCCAAATATATGATATCAAAATTATTTTTTGCATCCAGTTCCTTTGTAACCACTTTATAATATCCTATCAAATTTGTCAGACAAGACTTTCCCTTAACAAACCCATGCTGTGTCTGAATTATTGCTGCAGTCTTGTCTAAATGATCCTGCAATGCATCTTTAACCAGTGACTCCATTATTTTACCTGAACAGAAGTTAAACTAACTGGTCTGTAATTACTCGTGTCATCCTTCGATCCCCCTTTGTGAATTGGGGCCGTGGGGACCTCCCCTGAGTCCAAGGATGCTCTCATAATTATGGCTAAGGGTTTGCTTACTTCCTTTGCCGCCTCCTTTAATATAACTGGATCCCATCCACCCCAGGTGCCTTTCTTATGTTTAACTTCAACAATTTCTCCTCCACTTTGCTCTCAGTTATTATAAAATCATTAAGTATCCTGCTAAAATTTGATAACCTTCTGCCATTTTCAAACCTTAACTCCTCGTGTGAATGTAGATGAAAAATACTCATTCAGTTTGTTTGCTATCTGAGCAGGATCATCAACATTCGAACCATCGATATCAAGTTGACCAATCAGATTCATCCCCTTCCTTTTAGAATTTATATAAGTAAAGAAATTCTTGCTGTTTTTCTTAGCATCCTTTGCCAAAGATTTCTTGTAATCTTCCTTCGCCTGCCTAACCTCCTTTGTGAACCTGATTACAGACTAGCTTATATCTGCCATAGGCTTCTGAGTCGCTTGATAATTTATATGCATCCCATGCATTTTTCTTCTCTGTCACGAGTCTCAGTTCATTTGATAACCATTTAGGCCTAAACCTTGAACAATATTTCTTAATAGGTATGAAACTTTTAGTAGCTTCTACGATTAATTCCTTCAATGCTTTCCACTTAGAATTTACTGTTGGTAACATTGTCAGTTGATCCCACTCTACAGAATTTAAAAACTGTCTGAGACCACTGTACTCACCTTTACGGAAGCAAAAACCCTTTCCTTTACCCCCTGATGGTAATTATATCTTTATGTAAATCCCACATCAATACACTGTGATCGCTGCCACCTAGTGGTTCCTTTATCTGCAAATTCTTAATACACAAATGATCACTGCTGATAACCAGATCAAGAGTATTACCCTCTCTCTGGTTGCCTCTTGAACATGCTGCTAAAGAAAACAATCATCCAATAAAAGTCTTACTAGTGTATGAGTGACCAACCCACAGGTTCCAGTCAATATCTGGGAAGTTAAAATCCCCTATTATAAGACATTCTGATTTACTAGCCCGCTCTATTTCTCTGTACAATTGTTCATTGTACTCATTCGAGTCATTAGGCCTATAACACACTCCTCTTATTTTTGCTTTTGCAGTGCTTATGTCACACCAAACTGACTCAACAGTGCACTGTTCGTCTATATCAACTAGATGCATTTATTTTGATTTTATGTTTTTCTTAATTAACAGCATGACACCTCCTCCCTTCCTATCCTGTCTATCATTTCTGTACACATTGTACTCCCCAAATTCCAATTCTGCATTCCTGATATCAGTGTGACACCACATCTCTGATATCCCAACAATATCCACCTTTGATGTCTTGACCAACACTTAAAATTCATCAAATTTATTTACTATACTTCTAGCATTGGTATACATGCACCTATTCCTATTCACCCTGACACATCCCATATACCCACCTGTTTCACGATGACTGCCATCAGTCCCTGAAACCCCCAGCACCCCTCACTCCAGGTCGCTACTTATTCTAATAGACGTGCAAGACTCACCTTCACCTCTGCCTGTGGCTACTTTTAACCTTTTAGTCTGTGAATTCCCCCCAAGCTAGCAGTTTTCCAACCCACCTAACACTGCCTCAATAGCATCAGCAAATATTCTTGCACCCTTTCTATTTAAGTGTATCCCATTCCTGTAGAAGCAGTCTCTCCTGTTAACAAGCACAGACCATGCTGAAAAAAATTCTACCCCTTGAGCCTTGCACATTCCCTCCAGGGCTGAATTGATTGACAAGGCTCTCATGTACTCCCTCCTATCGTGTCTGGGCAAAATTGCAAACACTTTCAAATTTAACCCTAACTCATGACTTTTTTGCAAAATCGACCTGTTAAATTGACTTGTTAAGTAAATTTGCAGATCTCCTACTCTTAATGTCATTGGTGCCAACATGTACAACAATATCACCTTTTGTGCCCTTAAAAGATGATATATGCTTTACAACGTCATCAACTTTTGCCCCTGGCAGACATACTGTGGTCCTGTTCCATCTATCCTTTTTACAAAATATATTCCCCATCACCCTGACAATAGTCACCAACAATAACTAGTTCCTTTGGGACTAGCACATTCTGCCTTGGAGATTGCCGCTGTGTTGCCTGATGCCCAGGAGTGAGCTCTGGCATTGAGTTGGGCAGCTGAGAGCTTGACGGGCCCCTCATATTAATTCTTCGAGGACATCTACCCTACACCTCAAGCTCTCGCAGAATGCTGAGTTGATGCCTAATTTCTAGACACTTCTGCACCTGGCACACACAAAGACATCCTCCTTGGCTAGATCATGTTCTGTTCCAGAGAGTTCGGCAAACATTTCACAAGTTGCACATTTTTTTAGGCTGTGATGCATTGGAGAATCCCCCCCCCCCCAGTTCTCCCCCGAGTCACAGCACTTCTGCCACTTTGTGCCCGTTGCTTTGCGGCTAGTCTGGGGCATGATATTTTAAATTAATGCGATCAATAAATTTAATTAATTAATTGTCAACACTACGCTATCTAATAGAATCCTAAATGCAGTGATGCATATTATGCTATATAATTATACGTTAGAGCTACCTAGTTACCACAATAAAAAATTTGAATTCCCTACTACTCTATACAAAAACAATGGCTGCAAGATTCGAATGAAATAATGGTTTTACGTATATTACAATGTGTACAGAAAGGATAAGAAGGCAGGAGGGGTTATGCTGTTAGTTAGGAAACAAAATCTAAAGTAGAGCATCCAGTTGACAAGGATAGCCAGTGAAATTGAGTAAGTTTGGTGTGACATAAACATTGGGAAAGCAAACATGAGAGGAGTGTGTTATATGCCTAATGATGCTGATTAATTCAAGGTACAAGGTACAAAGAAATAGTGGGTCAGTAAATCAAAATCTCTTATAATGGGGGATTTTAACATTCCAAATATTGACTGGAACTTGTGTGTTGGTCACTCGCATACTAGCATGATTTTGTGGATTTATGTGATGACTGTTTTCTACAGCAGCAGCATGTTTGAGAGACAACAAGAGGGATTAATACACTTGATTTGTTTATCAGCAGTGATTATTCATGCATTAAGAATCTGCATATAAAGGAACCATTAGGTGGCAGTGATCACAATGTACTGATGTGAGATTTACTTCAAGACGTAACTACCATCAGGGATAAAGGGAAGGGTTTTACTTTCATTAAGGTGACTGGTGATCTCAGACAGTTTTTAAATTCTATACAGTGGGACCAAATGATGTGGTACCAATAGCAAATTCTAAATGGGAAGCAATCAAGGAATTAATCTTGGAAACTACTAGGCTTTTCATACCAACTGAGAAATACTGTTCAAGAGTTATGCCTAAATGGATGGCAGATAAACTAATGAGACCCATGGCAGAGAAGAAAAATGAATGGGATACATATAACTTATCATGCTACACAGAAGCCTATGGTAGATATAAACTAGTCTGTAATCAAGTCACAAAGAAGGTTAGGCAAGCAAAGGCAGATTATGAGAAGTCTTGGGCAAATGATGCAAAGAAAAACCAGTAAAGCCTTCTTTACTTATGTAAAATCTCGAAGGAAGGGGATGAATCGGATTGGTCCACTTGGTGTTAATGGTTCGACTATTGATGATCCTGTTCAGATAGCTGACAGATTGGATGAGTATTTTACATCAAGAATTTCTCACATGAGGAATTCTGTAAGGGTGTGGCCAGAAGTTTATTCAAATCTAATAGGGAGCTAAATCATTTTGTAATAACTGAGAGGAAAGTGGAGAAGAAACTGTTGAAATTAAATATAAGAAAGGGACCTGGAGTGGACGGGATCTATCCAGTTATATTAAAGGAAGTAAGCAAACCATTAGCCATGCTTGTGGGAGCATCCTTTGACTCAGGGGAGGTCCCCCCAGACTGGAGACGTGCAAATGTATCCCTAATTCACAAAGAGGTATCAAAGGTTGACATGAGTAATTACAGAAAATAATGGAATCACTGGTTAAAGATGTACTGCAGGATCATCTGAACAAGACTGCAGTTATAGTTCAGGCACAGCATGAGTTTTTTAGGAGAAATCTTGCTTGACCAATCTGATTGGACACTACGACGTGGTCACTGAGAAACTTGATGCAAACAATAATACTGATATCATATATTTGGATTTCAGGAAAGCTTTTGATACTATTGCACATAAAAGACTGCTATATTTGGTCCTTGAGGTTGTCACAGACATTCTCTCAGATATGCCAGACAAGCTGTACTTGCTACCTGGGAGTCTAAAACGCTGATGGAACTGATATTCGAGTGACACTCAAGTCAAGTGGACCCAATTTCGGCGAAGTCCGGACGGTCTGTGACAGCCAAATCCTCTGCTTGCACCTTCACGATGGTGGGACTGTTAGTAATCCTGGGTATAACCTCCATGCACAAGTATATGGTGGGTGACCACCCAGGTGTGAACCAACGTAAGCAGGGGTCGAGGTGTGGCGCCCACACCACATGGAGGAATGGCGCCCCTCTATGTTACCAGGCAGTACTAGGTGGTAGATGACTCTCATCAACCGGTGAAATACCACCACTTTGCTTATTGGAGACTTGAAGTGGTGGAACCCATGTTTAGTCTCTAGAGCTAAGTTCCAGCCAACCCTTCCCTCTCTCTTCCATCATGCAGTATGATTGATGACTTTTGAGGTTATGATGAATGTCGTGGCGAGATCCAATATTCCTTACATTTCGAGGGTACAGCTCTAAAACGGTGTTCGCAGGCCGGCCGCTAGTTAGTACACCAGACCAAACCTATTGGTAACTCTCTAGGAGGCTTCCGGATCAGCTAGTGTATAATCTTGCTCCCTCTACTCTGCCAGATAGTGACAGGAGGGAGTCCGAATAGTGTGTATGCGGGGAGTATTGTCGAGGCCACGTTATGTCAAGGATCTGGGTATATTCTGACCACATGTACGCCATATCCAAAAATTTCATTACTTCATACAGCATGTCCCACCCACTTTTTCTTACTATTGAATACACCATGAATTGTCAAACTAATAGAGCAAGCTTATCTGCGAAAAGATCTAAACCTCCCAAGGACTTCCTAATTCATTTCACAAATATACGTGGTCTCAATTCTAATCTCAACGATGTCCATTTCCACTTGCAGTCTTCCAAACCCCATGGTTTAAAATCTTAAAAGAGAGGCTTAAAATCTCTCTACTTCATTGTGTCAAATTCATCTGTTGTCTCTACCGTTCTCCCAACTCCACTAATCACTTGGAGCTCTTTGACTTCCTCTCTTTACAACTTGACTTTCTCCAGTCCAACTTTCCTAACAGTGAGGTAATTTTCTTTGGTGATTTTAATGTTCACAACTCCAGCTGGCTTCCGTTTTCTAGTCACACCGACCCAGCAGGTCGAGATGCTGAGGCTTTTGCAGTTACTAATGACCTAGCACAGATTGTTCATTTACCTGCAAGAATACCGGACAATCATAATCATACAGCCAATACGCTTGATCTTTTTCTCACAAACAACCCTTCTAAGTACACGGTCTCTTCTCCAATGGAACCTTTATCTCATGGCTATTCCCAACCTCGTGTTGTTTGGCATTACAAGAATGCAAAATGGGATGACCTGCGAGACTTCTTTTCTTCTTTTCCTTGGTCTGATTACTGTTTCAAAACTTCTGATGTCAACGTTTGCTCAGATCGTGTCAGTGAAATCATTCTTGCAGAAATGGAATCCTTTATCCCACACTCCATTTTAAAATCTCGTCCTTTATCTAAACCTTGGTTTTCCAATAAATGTACTAAGGCTGTTCAAGAGAAGAATGTTGCATATCGTAATTGGCTTGTTTCTAATTCTTCAGTTTCATTTTCTGCCTACACCAAAGCTCGTAACAATTGTAAAGCAGTTATTAATCAGTCCAAACTAGAGTTTGAACAGGCTAAGAGTAGAAAACTTGCTTCTTGCCCTAATGGTAGCCGAGCATTCTGGTCTCTTGCCAAAGCTATTGGCCGCAACTTTTGCCCATCTCTGCTTCCACCTCTGTCCAAACCAGATGGTTCTGTTGTCACTTCAGCCAAGGATAAAGCTGACCTGCTAGCATCCCATTTTTCTTCCAGCTCATGTATTAATGATCTTGGTAAAACACCTCCCACCATTCCTAACAAGGTCCATTCAATGCCTCCTGTAGTCTTCTGTCAAAAGGATATCAGAAGGATTTTGATGAATCTTGATGCTAAGAAAGCTCCAGGTCCTGATGGTATTTCTCCACTTATTCTCAAAACCTGTGCTCCTGAACTTACTCCTATTCTTTGCCGCCTTTTTTCACTTTCTTATTCCAAAGGTGTTTTTCCTTCTGCTTGGAAATTTGCTCATATCCAGCCAGTTCCTAAAAAGGGTGACAAATCCCTCCCATCCAATTATCGTCCCATTGCAATTACTTCTACTCTTTCTAAAGTAATGGAGAAATCAATTGACCGCCAACTCTTAAACTACCTAGAAACCTTCCGTTTGATCAACGTTTGCCAGTATGGATTCAGTCAGTGTCGATCCACTGATGATATTCTGGCTTATGTTACCCATTTATGGACTAATTCAATGGAAAGGTTCGGTGAAACACAAGTAGTTGCTCTTGACATCTCAAAGGCTTTTGATCGTATTTGGCATAAAGGTCTTCTAAACAAGCTTCCATCTTATGGTTTGCCAACTATTTTTAATAATTGGTTATCCAGTTTTCTCTCTGATCGCTCACTGAGGGTGATGGTAGATGGGTCTCTGTCTTCTAACTTTTCCACTAATTCCGGTGTCCCCCAAGGTTCAGTTCTTTCCCCCACTCTTTTCCTCTTGTATATCAATGACCTTCTTCCATTGACTGGAAATCCTATCCATAGTTTTGCCGATGATAGCACATTGCATTCAACTTTCCATTTTGAGAAACCTTGTCCTGCTCAATCAGCTTCAACTTCTCGAAAATCTGCTGTCAATTCCCTAAATGCCGATCTTCAGGTAATTCTCCAGTGGGGCAAAGACAACTTAGCTGATTTCAACCCTTCTAAAACTCAGTCTTGTCTTATATCTCGCAAAAAGGATTCTTCTGCTCCTATGCTTATCTTTTGTGACACTCCAATTTCTAGGCAAAATGATATATCTCTTTTGGAGATTACCCTGACTTCTAATCTCTCTTGGCACAAGCACATTACAAATATTGCTTCCTCTGCATCTAAAAAACTTGGTTTTCTCTTTCGCTCTCACTGTTACTTTTCTTCCAAACAACTGCTCACTCTGTATAAATCGCAAATCCACCCTGCCATGGAATATTGTTCCCACATCTGGGGTGGTGCCCCCAAAACCTCTCTCAGGCTTCTTGATTCCATTCAGAAGAGGGCAGTTAGGTTAATTAATGACTCATCTCTAACAGAGTCTCTCCACTCGCTTTCTCATAGACGCACTGTTTCTGCTGCATGCCTCTTCTACAGATACTTCCATGGGCACTGTTCTTCTGAATTGGCTTCTATAATTCCCGCTCTCTCTTTCAAAACAGTCCGAACACGTGCCGCCACCAGCCAACATCCATTTACTGTCCAACTTCAAACCCACAGAACCAACTTTTCATCTTCCTCATTTATTCATTCAACTGCCGTTTTCTGGAACAACCTTCCTTCATACGTATTTCCTGAAAATTACAATCTACAGAAGTTCAAGTCCAGTGTCAACAAATATCTTCTTTCGTCTTCTCAACCTCCAACCCAAGCACGGTACTAAGTACTATAGGTTCTAATACCTCTCGTGTTTGGGGTTCACATAAAAAAAAAAAAAAAAAAGAAATACAAATTGGCACAGTATGTCATTAAGGGCAAGTTGCTGCTATGGATGAAGGGATGGTTGAGTGGGAGAAACCAGAGAGTGGTAATCAATGAATATTGTGCTTCACGGACTAATGTTTTTAGTGGAGTCCTTCAGGGTTCGGTGTTGAGACCATTGTTGTTTTGTATATTTGTCAATGATATTGATGCCATCTGAGACTGGATGAATTCAGACTTCTTCAACTGAGGCTATATTATGCTTTATTTTCCCAACAGGTATTCTGGGTTTTTCATTCTGCACAACATGCAGATCGACCCATGAGCGCACAACATTGGAATAGACATAATATTAAAAATATCACACCAATTAGCATATGAAGTGGTGCACTACGACCAAAGAAATTGTTTTTCATAGAAAATTTCCCAAAAAAGTAAAGCAATAAATTTTGTCAGCAACGATGGCAATATCTCAAACAGAACTTAGATTTGTTGATTGACAAATGTTGATTGACATTTGTCAATCAACATTTGTCAGTTAAGATCCTTTCTGCCATTCAACAATTGTCAATTGTTGAATGGCAGTGAGGATCATAGTAGCAACTAAACAAAAATAATTTTAAGGATGTTCTAGTTTCATTTTTCCAATACTCATCTGATCTTCCAGAAAGCATGTGCACACCAATGAATCTCTCCTCATTCGACAATAACCGAACACTAGCATTGCATCAGTTATGTGGCATTATTCTTATTATATTATTTATTATTAGCCATGAAGTGCAAGGAAGCCTGAGGCTTATACTGCACCAGCCAAAAAAAAAATTTCCAAGTTACCCTGAGAGAGAGAGAGAGAGAGAGAGAGAGAGAGAGAGAGAGAGAGAGAGAGAGAGAGAGAGTAGAAGTGAATCACCAAGAAAGAGAAGAATGATGATATCCAGCTAAGGATCGTGGGTATGCCAAGCCCATACTCACCAGATGTGAGCCCCTGGGGTAAAATATGTAATCAATTAAAGTCATTCTGAAGCAGTATAGTATGGTTCTGTAATTAACCAATTCTTTAAATCATTGCCATACTTATACTTTGATAGCTTCCCCTGTACTTAATCAATTAAGATTAGCAGAAGTACAAGGGAGGCTCTAGCACCAGTCCCTGAGCAGGGCCACTGCATGTGGATGTGCACTACAGAAAGGCACCTAATAAAGGGTGGTGCCATATGGAGTTTAACAGTTTACAAATTTTAATACTTTACAAATTTTTTAATTTTGTAAACTATTGAACTCCATACTAAAAATTTGTAAATTATTAAAATAAATCAAAATTAAAAACAAGAATAATAATCTCATTTTGGTTTGTATATTTACTATAAACATTACTAAAAATGTTACCGGCCCATTACTAAATTTGTTTCAGCCATAAATTATAAGAAACATACATATTCTGTTAGAGGGCTTTTTTTTATATAGTTGGGGAAAGATTTTATGAAACAAAAAACCATTTCAATATTCACATAGTATAAGAGTGATCATTAGCATTAGTAGAAGCATATTATGATGCAAGAAAGCAAGCTTCTGTAGCATCACCAAAAAAAAAAAAAAAAAAAACATCCCATTTCACCATTCGTTCCAAATGCTTGCCAGCTCAGCCTTTAATCTATTTAGGCTATCAACTTCCACAACAGAGGATGGAAGTCTGTTCCACCAATCAACCACCTGCTGGCTAAAGGCAAATTTCTCATCTATTCTACAACTGTCTTTCCTCAATTTGAATCTTATGTCCCCTCAGGTTCTTAATCTGAGCAAGAGGAAGAATCCCATCAGCATTCAGCTTGCTCAACCCATTTAAGGCTTTATACACCTCAGTCAGATCACCTCACAGGTGCCTACTCTCCAGGCACTGCAATTTGCAGAACTTAAGCCTTTCTTGGTAAGAGCGCCCCCTTTGTTCCCCCTCACCAATCTTGTTTCCTTCTTTATACTCGTTCTAGCAACTCTACATCCTTCGTAAAATTAGGCCTCCAAACTTGAACTCCATACTAAAAATTTGTAAATTATTAAAATAAATCAAAATTAAAAACAAGAATAATAATCTCATTTTGTACACAATACTCTAGGTGTGGCCTAACCATTGCCTTGCACAATGGGATAATCACCTCCCTGTCCCTGCTAGCAAAATTCCTATATATCACTGACAAGACTCCATGACCTGCCCTGCCCAGCAAACTTCATATTTGACTGCACAATTATATACAGGTCGTTTTCACTTTCCACTTCCTTGGTGTAGCACCACACGGTTGGTACGCTTCTCTTTGGTAATTGCTATCCACATGCAGTACTTTGCATTTGTAAATGTTAAACTTCAGTTGCCACTTCTCAGCCCATTTGCCCAACTTATCTAGATCCAGTTGGAGTAACATACTGTCTTTACTGTCATTAACAACTCTGCCAACCTCTGTATCATCTGCAAACTTGGATGTTAAACCTGATATATCTTCATCAATATTATTGATAAATATACAAAACAATAGGCCCAACACGGAACCCTAGCGAACTCCACTAATAACATTTGTCCATGAAGAGTAGTGTCCATTGATTACTACTCTCTGTTGTCTCCCACTCAACCATCACTTTATCCATTGTAGCAACTTACCCTTAATGCCATACCTCTCCAATTTGTACAGCAATCTTCCATGTGAATAAGTATCAAAAATTTTCCTGAAATCCAAGTATATAATATCAAAATTATTTTTGACATTCAGTTCCTTTGTGACCACATCATAGTATCCAATCAAATTGGTCAGACAAGACCTCCCTTTAACAAACCCCATGCTGTGTCTTAACTATTACTGCAGTCTTGTCTAGATGATCCTGCATATGTTCCTGATGATCCTGATCCTAGATTATTACATATCATCTAGCAAGAAATTCTCAATCAATATGCATAAAGATCAAGATATACAGACATGAGAAAATGACATTCCAGTTCATCATATGCATCAGGAATGTCATCTACATTTGTTAACCACCTTCTGAAATTACTCCAGCAAGCATTCTTTTTCTTAAAATTTTCCATTTTTTCCCTTGATCACAATGACTGCGCAGTGACCTGATTGGGTGTGTGAAGCTGTCTTGAATTATCTTGCATATCCTTAGTTTATATCCACTCTTGGCAAGTGAAAAATGACATACATGTGACATAAACCCTCATGTGGCTGTACATCCACCTAAGTCAATATGTTACGCTTTTTGTTTATTCAGCTGCATTAAATCCAATCTTGAATATGCATACTGTTCTAAATATTCATTTTACATTAGTGTAGAAAACCTTTTTTAAACTAATAAAAAGAAAACAGGCCTTTATACTAATAGATGTCAACTCCACAGTAATGGCCATTAAACTAACAAGCAAGCGCTGTTTTCGTTGTTATACTTGTTCATGTCTGCTGTTTCTCAAAACAATATGCATCCACAAAAAATCTTCTCACTCATTTTACATACAGATCTCATTTTATAACATTCTTTGCAACATAAAGGTCACTTATGGCTAGAGCTGAGCACCCCCCCATATCCAGTTGATTTAATTTTTACATATGCAGTACTCTAATTCAGCTATCCCAGACATAATCACATTAAAAAGATATCTATCACTGCAACTTTGCTTCAGCTAATTAGTTAATTGGTTTTTTTGGCAGTTATAAAATGAATACATTTGCAAAGTTATGTACAGTAGGCCCCCGTTATAACGCGGTTCGCTTTACGCTGATTTCGCTATTCTTATATTATAACCTGTATCTGACTATAACTCTGTCACAGATCACTATAATGCTCTTTTACAGATTGCATTTTTGGCATATTTAACGAAATCATTTCATCTGATGGAGTCGATAGCTTGAAAATGAATATCAAAACAGCATTAAAACGTTTCCCACGCCGACTGGAGAAATTTTCCCATGCTCAGTGACGTTTTCTCGACGCTAATTTAATTGCAGTACAGTGACTTGTTACGTAGTTCCAAAATCAACATTTTAAAAAAATTATCAATTATATTGCTTGTAATATCTGCGTTATATGCATTTATCCGAAGTCTAGTCATCACTCAGTACAGTATTAGACATCGTGCATAACGGACAGTTTACTTGAACATTGTATCATAATTAATGCAACCAACGCAGTTACATTTTCAAAGAGTTAATAATGGAGGATAAGAATGAAAAAGCAACAACATCTGGGCGCAGTACGAAGACTATAAATGTAAGAAAAAGACTGAATTTGAAAATTAAATTAGACGTTTTGAAGCAAATCGATTCCAGTCAAAGACAAGCAGATGTGTGCCATTATTTAGGACTTGCAAGTTTAACTGTAAGAACAATTACAAAAAAAATAAAGAATTAATTTTAGCAGCGGAAAGGATAGCTGTTCCATTGCAAGCAACTAGGGCTAGGCCGGCTATTAGGATTTTATTGAAGATAATATCCAATGCAGAATTCAGTTAAGTTAAATATTATAAAAAAAAAAAAAAAAAGAAAAAGATTAGCCAATATGATGATCTAAAGAAAACTCACCTAAAAAAAAAAAAAATGTGGAACCATTTAAAACTAGTAAGGGCTGGTTGAATAGATTTAAAATCCAGGGAGAAGCAGAAAGTGCAGATTAAGGAGCCGAAACTTTCAAAAAAGAACTCGTTAAAATTATTGAAGAGGGATATTATGTGTTATACTTCTCAAGTTTTTAACATAGATGAAGCAGGACTTTTGTGGAAACGAATACCTAAAAGAAGTTTCGTGCCAGGTTTCAAAGCGGCGAAGCATCGGTTGACTTTACTGTTGGGTGGTAATGCTGTGGGGGATTTAAAATTAATACCCCTTTCAGTTTATTTGGAAGAGGGCCAAAGTTCAACCCAAAATCGACACATTTTTCTTGATTAAATTCATCAAATTAAATTCATGATTTTAATTGGAATTTTAAGTTTATTTTGATACATAAGTAGCTACCACATGATTATATTCGTATGTAATGCAGAATATTTTATATGTACAAATATTTGAATATTAAATATTTTGACCGACATTTGTGCATCTTTTCACTACCATTTATTATTGATTAGGAAATATCCTATGGCACCGACTGCAACTCACAAATACATATGTTACCTTATGGGAATGCAGCGCTCACTTAGCGCGGATTCACTTAGCGCTCTGTTTTTCCGGAACGAATTATCAGCATTAAGCTTGGGTCACCTGTATTTGTTTTATTAGCCCGCAAAAAAATCTCTGCTAGCTATCAAAGCAGGGTGTTCCTTCATCTGTCAGTATTCCACAAGGCAAGCGATATTTATAACTAAATTGACCAGTTTCCCACAAGGCCTTGACACTGAATAGGATAGCTGATATAACTCTGCCAGCACAACTGCTGACTAATAAGTGCATGTCATAAACTTCGTCCAACTTCTGAGCTCCATGCTAATTTGTTTCTGCTTATGACACTCTCATTCGTGAGCCACAGAGTTTAGTTTTATTGCAAACCAATTCTCCATTTCTGCAGCATTTCAACATGTTTTATACAGCTACTGTGTGAACTAAAATCCAGTAAAACAGTGGATTTTACATTCAAACCATTAAAAAGATCTTATCCAAGACTAGGGGATATTTCCCCTTCATTTTCCAGATCTTATCCAGGACTACTTTTGAGTTAGTAGATTGGGTTATTGATGAAGTGAAAGTGATCAAAGATTTCTTTTGGTTCTGACATTGGATATATAATGTGCCTTGACTTATGCACTTTCTTTGGAACTGCAGAATGCACAAGAGCAAGGAAAGTTAAAAAGAATATTAAATTTTTTGTGGTGGGATAGCATTGGAATATCCCCCACACTATGTTTTGAGCTTTCCTTACTGTTGTGCACTCTGATTTTCATCAAGGTTTTGGAAATGGTGCAAACTGTGTATATATACTTTGGGAATTGCAACTACTGCTTCTATGCTCAGAAAGGTTGGTAAGGTGGTCATTAGCCTCCCTGCCAAAAACTTTGTATCATCTGCAAACTTAGACATTAATCCTGACATACCTTCATCAATATCATTAATAAATATTGAAAACAACAATGGGACAAGCACTGAACCCTGGGAGACTCCACTAATAACAATAGGCCATGAAGAGCAATGCCGTTTGATAACCACTCCTCTCTTCTTTCACTTAACCATCCCTTTATCCATAGCAGTAACTTGCTTTTTATGCCATATTGCTCCAGTCCATACAGCAGTCTTTTATGCACAACAGTATCAAAAGCCTTCCTGAAATCAAGTATATGATATGAAAATATTTATTTTTTGCATCCAGTTCCTTGGACACATCATAGTAGCCTATAATTGGTTGGTATTGTCCAGAGGAAAATAAGTTTTGTAATGTTTATCACTGCATCACTGACAGACTTTTGTGATTCCTGTGATGTTACACTGTGCCAGCTGTTCAAAGGTGTTCCAGTCAGCCTTATCAAATTTCCACTGTGATATTCTTGATAGCTGACTGACATGGTCTTTTAGATATCACTGGGAAATGATTGCTCCCACAGGGATTGTCTTCAACCCCCCCCATGTAAACAAAGGGGGATGGGAGAGAAGATAGTTCAATGGCAGAAAATGTACAGATAGGTATGTGAAAAAAGATATTCTCCACATTTAGGATGGAGAAGATTATTTAGGATTTGTTACTTTCAATCAATCACTCTTATACAGCCCCTCACATTAATAGTCAATGACATAATACCCTCTAGGGCCCTGCCCCAGAAGATATTATGTCATTGAGATCCCATAATAAAAGACCTGGAGAAGGCAGCTGCTTAATGAAATAATCAAGGTCTACTTGGTGGCAGATACACAGAACAAACAGATTATTAAGAGGAAATGCTACAAAGAAACAAATTGCAACTATCACTATGTTGGTAGTAAGAGTACCTGGAAAGGGTATTGTTGCCCACTAGAATGGTGACTCCACTCTAAGCAGGTCTGCCCTCTCCCTTTGGTGACTCCACTCTAAGAAGGTCTGCTCTCTCCTTTTGCATGTCAAGCTGACATTCCATAAAGTTAGGGTCCTCATCTCTCATTAAATATCTGCTGCAAACAAAGACAAAGTGGCTCATGCCTATGGAGCAGGGCCTGAATGTCATCAACATCCTATTTGAATCTACAGCGATAGCATTATACAAATATGGCCATTATTTGGGTGGGTAGATCTGTCAGATGGCTTTTGAAGTGATGGAGAGGGCTTATTTTTCTCAGCATTTTTCTTTTCTGGGAAAGTATGGAACACTTCTGCAAAGTGTTCCAAAATCAAGTCGTCTAATACCTCCTTTCACATCAACATCCTATTTTTCTTACGTTACTTCAGTTTTTTTGTGGTTTCTCTTTACCACTGGTTTTGGTAGAGGGAGTGCAGTAGGAGATACTGTAATAGGAGTTAGTTGGTCTTTCTGTGCAGGTTTTTGCAACTTGATAAATAACACACAACTGTAAATGATTGAGCAGAATAGTCATTTTAGTTTGTGTTCCGGACCATTTCCCTGCAATCTTCTGAGCATATGAAAGTTTGTTGCTATTTATAGGTTTTGCTGCTTTTCTTGCCTCCTTGTATGATATATTCAGCTCTGCAATAAGTGCCTATTTCTTTTTCTTCTTTCCACCTCTGGCACACTTGAAAGGCAGTCTCATGATATTTATATGGTACGTCCGAGGCAATGTACACGAGATTTATAAGGTCTCCTGATATTTATAATCAATATGTCTGAGGCAATGCATATGCATTTATAATCAGCGTGTTTGAGCAATACACGTGCATGGGGTGCCTCTGGCACAGAAGTCCCATGCACGTGCATCGGCTCAGACACAAAGATATAAATCTTGAGACTGCCTGTGCAGCAACACATTATAAACTAGTATGGGCCTTGGAACAAAATGTAGACAATCAACACAAATGGTTGTTAACATATCAGTAACCATGTGAAAAACTGTATCTTGTCTGAAGCTATTCAAAGATGAAAGATCTTAGGTGATACTACAGTGAAGGCTAGACAGTCTCAAACTCACAGAACCCTTTGACGAACCATAAAGAGGCCAGCTCTTGTCCCACACATGCCTGCACAACATCACAGAACAAGCCCAAGGGATACAGGAACATCTATGTCTGTGAGACATCTATTATAGAGAACTGACTGAATTAGGTTCAACAGTAGAGCACCTGGGCGTAAGTCCAATATCATGGCATGAATGTGAAAAAAGCATTTTGAAGTGACATCTTTCTGGCTGTATACATTTATGGACTTTGGAATAGTGGCAGAATGGTGTAACATATCTACATGATGTTGGTTTTTTTTGGTTTTTTTTCTGATTTCATATATTGGGGTATGGATATTGACTGCAATATTTCCTGTCCGAGTGTATTGTCTCAGTCATGCAGTCTGGTGGAGCTCTAATGTTATAAAGCTGTTTCAACTGGTTTAGACTTGAATTGGTAATGGCAGTGTCTGAAAAAAAGTCCACAACTTACTTGGATGTGCTGGACAACTGTGTACTACCTACACTATTAGTAAAATAATAAGAGGAGTTTACCTCAATATAGTACGTAGAGCACTTCCGTATGATACCCTCCAGAAATTAAAACGGAAAAAATCGACAACTTACCGGTACATTAGAATAAAATATAAATAATTAAATAATCAATTTAACACAATTCAAATCAATTTAAAACAATTAAAAATCAAATTAATGCAATTAAAAGAATCTAACGAAATTATTCAAAATGATTTTCCTTCCTGAAGCTGACAACGCTTTTCAACCGTATGTCGTGATCACAGGAATGAAAATTACCAAATCGGGTTAAACCTGAAACTTAAATAGTGATTATTTGTCTTTGCGCATGCGCGTAAAGGTCCAAGCATCGGAGATCAAATATGGCCGCCGAACATTAACAGAATTCTCGTGTAATTTAATTTCAACGGTTTCTGCAATTAATAGTCACGTATAATTACGTTGAACGTTAAATATTTTTCGTTAATGGCATGAAAGGCTAATTCTGACGCTGCTGAACGAGAAGCATGAACTGAGGCTTCATGTTGATTTACATAAATATTAACAGAAACCGCGTCGAACCTGGGTAAGACGAGTCGCAATCACCGCAAGAAATGTTGTATACCAGATCATTAATTTGTGTTGCGAACGCAGAAAGAACAGAGCGATTGTTCAGTATAGTGTGTAACTTCCATAGTGGCCTAGCTACAATTTTAAATTCGGTATCTTTAAAGAATCTGTTAAGCTGTTTGTGCCACTGTTCAACATATGAAACAGAAATAAAGTATTTTTTGATATTACTATTGTTGATTGGTGTAGTATTTTGTATCCTATCCTTAGCCTGTACCCTAATTCGGTTTATTGTGGTAATGGAATAACCCCTGTTTAAGAATCTGCTAGTAAATCTACACTATGTCAGTATAACCAAGCTAAGGGTGACAGGCACTGTCACAATCAGTATGACAATGTTCCGTGTCATACAGCAAAAATTATATGAGACTGGTTTGTCGGCAGTTACAGTGAAAAGTTGGACAGGCCACTTCAGCAGCTAGCCCTCAACCTCAGTGAACATCTGAAATGTGGAATAAACTGGAATTCAGGATTAGGAATGGTCATTATGGATTTTTCCAGACAAGCTTTGACACTTACTTTTCAGGAGAAACGGAGGTCAATTCCAGCCAATACCACTGTAATTTGATACAAAGTATGCCCAAGGGGGTTTCAAACTATTATACAGGCCATAGATGGATCCTACTGTACAATAGGCTTTTGAATCAAAAGCACATTTTGAAACGTGTTGAAATATTCAGTCAAAGTGTAAAAACAGAAGTAATATCTCTAAAGCAGCATAAAAGTCTATAAGAAATGTTGCTACTTTACCTTATGCTTTTCATACCTCTTCTTCTTATTCAGTTTATAAGGTCTATAAGCAGAAAATATAGCAATGTAATTTCCACTGGTCTGAGCAATGAAGTTCTTTCCTCTGGGCTCTTCTCGAAGACAACAACATGTGTATCTCTCCTAAACAGGAATACAAAGCTTTTAGTTTTTATCTTCATGAGTTTTTTAAATAATGGGCAATTCACTACAATTAAAATTATCTTTGTAGACTAGACAAACAACACATGAAACATTTGTTTATTGAGTGACTGAACATCAACTGTTCACTCACTCAAACTTTTACAGTGAAATTCTGAGAACTTTCTGAACATACCTTACATATGAATATTGGCATGTATGAATGTGATGTTATAATCCCACCCTCCTACCTAATAACACCCTATGCTCATGTCAGCTCATTCCTAGTTGCTTCCTTTTTCCATGGTTAGATGAGATGCACCTTGTCTACATCCTCTCTATATGGATCAGGAAATACCTTTATGAAATGCAGCAGAGTCCCATTAGCATACACAGACTTGACCAAGCAATCCAGATGGTGCACACAACAGCGGCTATACAATGGGTAATATTACACTGCTTATACGTTCACAAACAGACTGTTAAACAGCCATTTAACAACATCTTATGCACAGAGCGTAGTGTCTGGTCCAATGTTAACCCATCCCCAATAGGAAATGGCTCCTCTGTTACCTAAAACTGTAACCCCCCCCTCTACCCTGAGTGCTCTCCCTGATAGTTCATTAAATGCATGTTCTTCTCCCTTGAGAAGTCTTTTCTAACCAAGTCTTTCCTTTCACATTGCTCTGTATGCAATATAACTCTTTCTCTCTGCCCCCCTCCCCTTAAGGAGAGGGGGGCAGAGAGAAAGAGTTATTCTAGAAGGGGAGAAAGAGTTATTCTAGAAGGGATAACAGAGTAATACTACTCTGTTATCCCTTCTAGAATAACCGTTTACCTTCATCCACTCCTACTGCCTCCCCTTCTTTCTTTCCTTACTGAGCTCTCCACTGCAGCCTAGTGTTGTCTTAGGAGGCCAAAAGACTGTTCTAATTCTGCAAAGAACATGGTCTGCTTTCTCATGGCAAAGCCAGGAGCCTGAAAGCAGATTTCCAGGTGACTTTTAACTGGCTGGTGACTAAGAGACCAGTCTTATAACATGTCACTTAGCACTCAATATAGCAATGCAGAAATAGGAGGCAGATTCACAGAATCCCTTGGTAACCACTGTAACAGAGTCATGCATACACAGTCCACTACACAATATCCATTCCTTTCCACCACAAGCATGCTCAATAGTATGCTGGGTACTCTCCTTAACAGTTAACACAAATGTTCCAGCAGATCCACATCCTTTCTGAAGTGAGACCTCTAGACCTGTATAAAGTTACTGCATATCATTGCAGGAACAGAACCAGGGTATGTCCACTAGGGGCAAAAGTTGATGATGTTGTAGAACAGTTATCATCTTATAAGAGCACAAAAGATGTATTGTACATTTTGGAACTAATGACATTAAGAGTAAGAGATCTGCAGATTTATTCAGCAAGTACAGGTAAATGTTGAAAAAAGTCACGAGTTAAGGTTGAATGTGAAAGTGTCTGCAATTCTACCCAGACACGATAGGAGTGAGTATATGATGAGAGCCTTGTCAATTAATTCGGCCCTGGAGAGATTGTGCAAGGCTCAAGGGGTAGAATTTTTTTCAGCCTGGTCTGTGCTTGTTGACAGGAGAGACTGCTTCTACAGGGACGGGATACACTTAAATAGAAAGGGTGCAAGAATACTTCCTGATGCTATCGAGGCAGTGTTAGGTGGGTTGGAAAACTATTAGCTTGGGGGGGATACACAGACTAAAAGGTTAACAGTGGCCCCAGCAAAGGCTAAAGTGATTCTTGTACTGCCTCTATTAGAATGAGCAGCAGCCTGGAAAGCAAGGTAATGAAGATTTGCAGGACTGCTGGGAGTCATAGTGGAACAAGTAAATACAGGGATTGTGTTAGGGTAACTAAGAGTAGGAACAGATTTACTCAATGCCTGTATACTTGCATGTACACCAATGCTAGGAGTAGAGTTAATAAATGTGATGAGCTACAAGTGCTAGTCAAGACATCAAAGGCAGATACTGTTGGGATATCAGAGACATGGTGTCACACAGATATAAGCAGTGCAGAATTGGAATTTGGGGAGTACAATGAATACAGAAAGGATAGACAGGACAGGAAGAGAGGTTAGGCTATTAGTTAAGAAAGAAAATCTAAGCAAGTGCATCTAATTGATGTTGGTGGACAATGCAATGTTGAGTCTGTTTGGTGTGAAATACGCACTGGGAAAGAAAAAATGAGTACATGTGTTATAGGCCTAATGAATCTGATGAGTATAATGAGCAATTGTGCAGAGAAATAGAGTGGGCCAGTAAATCAGAATGTCTTATAATGGGGAATTTTAACTTTCCAGATATTGACTGGAACTTGTGGGTTGGTCACTCACACACTAGAAAGAATTGTGGATTTATTAGATGATTGTTTTCTACAGCAACATGTTTGAGAGGCAACCAGAGAGAGAGTAATACACTTGATCTCATTAACAGCAGTGATTATTCATGCATTAAGAATTTGCAGATAAAGGAACCACTGGGTGACAGCGATCATAATGTACTGATGTGAGAATTACTTAAAGATGTAACTACCATCAAGGCTAAAGGAAAGGGCTTTTGCTTTCATAAGGGTGACTACAAGGGTCTGAGATAGTTTTTAAATTCTGTACAGTGGGATCAGCTGATGCTGTTACCAACGTTGAATTCTAAATTAGAAGCCTTCAGGCACTTATTTTGGAGGCTCCTAGGCTTTTCATTCCAACTAAGAAATACTGTTCATGGTTTAGGCCTAAATGGATGTCAGATGAATTAATGAGGCTTGTAGCAAGAAAAGAAAAATGTATGGGGTTGGTCACTCACACACTAGAAAGAATTGTGGATTTATTAGATGATTGTTTTCTACAGCAACATGTTTGAGAGGCAACCAGAGAGAGAGTAATACACTTGATCTCATTAACAGCAGTGATTATTCATGCATTAAGAATTTGCAGATAAAGGAACCACTGGGTGACAGCGATCATAATGTACTGATGTGAGAATTACTTAAAGATGTAACTACCATCAAGGCTAAAGGAAAGGGCTTTTGCTTTCATAAGGGTGACTACAAGGGTCTGAGATAGTTTTTAAATTCTGTACAGTGGGATCAGCTGATGCTGTTACCAACGTTGAATTCTAAATTAGAAGCCTTCAGGCACTTATTTTGGAGGCTCCTAGGCTTTTCATTCCAACTAAGAAATACTGTTCATGGTTTAGGCCTAAATGGATGTCAGATGAATTAATGAGGCTTGTAGCAAGAAAAGAAAAATGTATGGGATGCATATAAAGTATCGGGTGACATAGAAGCCTATGGCAGATATAAACTAGTCTGTAATCAAGTCACAAAGGAGGTTAGGCAGGCGAAGGCAGATTACGAGAAATCTTTGGATGCAAAGATGCAAAGAAAAACAGCAAAGAGTTCTTTACTTATGCAAACTATAGAAGGAAAGGGATGAATCAGATTGGACCACTTAACATAGATCGGTTGACTATTGAAGATCATGCTCAGATAGCTGATAATCTGAATGAGTATTTTGTATCTACATTCACACATGAGGAGTTACTCAATGAGGGGAGTGCCAGGGTATATCAAACTCTAATAACAGGGAACTAAGTGATTTTGTAATAACTAAGGGCAAAGTGGAGTAGAAATTGTTGAAGTTAAACATAAAAAAAGCACCTGGGGTGGACAGGATCTATCCAGTTATATTAAAGGAAGCAGCAAAGGAAGTAAGAAAACCCTTAGACATAATTATGAGAGCTTCCTTGGACTCAGGGGAGATCTCCACGGACTGGAGGCATGTAAATGTATCACCAATTCACAAATGGCGCTCAAAACGTTACACAAGTAACTATAGACCTGTTAGTTTAACTTGTGTTCTGGGGAAAATAATGGAATCACTTTTAAAGAAGCATTGCAGGATCATCTATACAAGACTACAGTAATAGTTAAAACACAGCATGGGTTTGTTAAAGAGACATCTTGTCTGACCAATTTGATTGGATACTATGATGTGGTAACAAAGGAACTGAATGCCAAAAATAATTTTGATATCACATACTTGGATTTCAGGAAATCTTTTGATACTGCTGCACATGGAAGACTGCTGTACAAATTGGAGAGGTAAGGTATTAAGGGTAAGTTGCTACAATGGATACAGGGATGGTTCAGACGTCAGAATGTGTAATCAATGGACACTGCTCTTTGTGGACAAATGTTATTGGTGGAGTTCCCCAGGGTTCGGTGTTGGGCACATTGTTGTTTTGTATATCTATCAATGATATTGATGAAGGTATATCAGGTTTAAAGTCCAAGTCTGCAGATGATACAAAGGTTGGCAGGGTTGTTAACAACAGTAAAGACCATATGCTACTCCAACTGGACCTAGATAGGTTGGGCAAATGGGCTGAGAAGTGGCAACTGAAGTTTAACATTGACAAATGCAAAGTACTGCAAACGAATAGCAATAACCGAAGAGAAGCATACCAACCGTGTGGTGCTACACCAAGGAAGTGGAAAGTGAAAACGACCTGTGTATAATTGTGCAGTCAAATATGAAGTTCACTGAGCAGTGTAGACAGGCTGCCAGGGCAGGTCATGGAGTCTTGTCAATGATATATAGGAATTTTGCTAGCACAGAGGTGATTATCCTGTTATACAAGGTAATGGGTCAGGCCACACCTAGAGTACTGTGTACAGGTATGGAGGCCTCATTTTAGGAAGGATGTAGAGTTGCTAGAATGAGTACAAAAAAGGACAACAAGATTCGTGAGGGGCACAAAGGAGTGCTCTTACCAAGAAAGGCTCAAGTTCTGCAAATTGCAGCACCTGGAGAGTAGGCACCTGCGTGGTGATCTGATTGAGACGTATAAGGCCTTGAATGGGTTGAGCAAGCTGAATGCTGATAGGATTCTTCCTCTTGCTCAGATCAACCCCTTCCCAGAACATTTTTTTCTGTAAAATGTGATGTAACGGATCGATTTTTTTTATTTTACAGATTAAAAGTATGCATCATGCGAATACTCACTATATAGTCTTTTGTGTTTTTTATTAATTTTTCATTGAAAATACATGGGAGTAATTAACCCATTTGGGCTATACCAAGTTATCTCGTGTACGCTAAAAAGTGTGCAAATTATACAGGTTTTTTTAATAAATTAGCACTTGAGCTAAAAGAAAGGCAAAGAAACATCTTCATTACTCATTATATAAATAAATTTTAAAAATCAAGTGAAACGCACAAGCAGTAATCGCAAACTAACTACATTTTGACACACGGCCGCCACAAGTGGACAGGCGAGGTAAGTGTCGCTTACAGGCGGCAGTTCAAGAGGGTGCCGAAATATTTTTCGATATTGTTTTCGTGAATTATTTTCGTGGGTTCAGTATTCTGCATTTAGGACGGCAAATTATATTTTGCTTATTAGCGGCCCAGGAACGCGCACTACTTTCTGACATTGCTGTACAATATAAGTAAAATGAAAGCCAGTAGTTTGCTGCCAGGCATAAGAAAATAGTGAGAAAACTTGGGATTTACCTGCCTAATGCAAAATTAGCCAGATAAATGCCAGAGAAAATGTTTCAGTCCTAAATTTGGAGGTATTATTGTATCCCGAGATATTTCGTGTAGTTCCAAATAACTTTTAAAACTAAAAACGAGATATCTTGGGATAATCTATGAAGTGGTTAAGAACCTGAGGGGACACAGTTTCATATTGAGGAAAGACAGCTGTAGAATAGATGTGCGGAAGTTTGCCTTTAGCCAGCGAGTAGTTGATTGGCGGAAAAGACTTCCATCTTTTGTTGTGGAAGTTGATAGCCTAAATAAAGTTAAGGCTGAGCTGGACAGGCAATTGGAAAAAACGGAGGGATGAAATGGGAGGGGTTTTTTTTTTTTTTTTGGTTTTTTTTGGCTGATGCTGCATAAGCTTGCTTTCTTGCATCGTATGCTTCTACTAATGCTAATTAGACCCTGGTCTTTTTCATTCTCTACTACCCTGAACGTAGTACCACACGGTTGATAAGTTACTCTGCAGTTACTGCAATCCCTGTGCATCTTGTATTTGTCAATGTTAATCTTCAATTTCTCAGCCCATTGATCCAATTTTCCTAGATCTTTTTGCAGTAGCTCACCCTGATGACTGTCATTAACCAACATGCCAACCTTTGTATCATCTGCAAACTTACACATTAAGCCTGATGTACCTTCATCGATGTCAGTAATAAATATTGAAAATAACAATGGACCTAGCACTGAACCCTGGTGAACTTCGCTAATAACATTAGTCCACAAAGAGCAGAGCCCATTGAAGAAAAGTGCCACAGAAAAGGTTAAGCTGGCAAAGGCAGATTATGAGAAATCGCTGGTAAAGAGAGCAAAGAGTGAGGATAAGGAATTCTTTGTATATATATAAATGCAAGAAGAGAAGGACAAACCAGAATGGACCCTCATGTAATGGATTTGGTAAAGTATTAGAAACCCCAGCTGATGTTACAGATGAACTCAATGGTTACTTTGCATCTATATTTACAGAAGAAAAACCATTTACGTCAAAGAGAAATTATGGGAGTGAAGTTGAAGAATATGTAATTAATGATATTGAAATTTCACATGATTATTTAATGGGAAAACTTTTGAGCCTACAGGTCAGTAAGGCTCCTGGGGTTGATGGCATATACCCTATAATCTTAAGGGAGGCAGCAGGTGAGTGCATTGAACCATTGAGGCTAATTAAGAGAGCATCACTGGACTTGGAGGTGATTCTGTTGGATTGAAAAAGTGCCAATGTATTACCAATATATAAGGGTGTTTCTAAGAGTGAAGTAGGAAATTACTGACCAGTCAGTCTAACTTCGGTAGTAGGGAAAATCATGGAGGCAATGATGAAGAATGGAATTCAGGATCATTTAGATAGAAACTGAGTTCTGAAGTATACTCAGCATGGTTCTGTAAAGGGAAAATCATGTTCAACAAATCTGGTTAGCTATTTTCACAGGGTCACTCGTGCTGGATTTAGGGAATAATTTCAACACTGTTTATTTGGATATCAGCAAAGCATTTTACTCAGTCCCACATGAGGAATTACTTTATGAGCTGGAACAGGTTAGACTCTCGGAAAATCCTCAGATGAATAGCAGGATGGCTTCAGGGCAGGAGGCAGAGGGTTGTGATAAATGGTTATTCTTCATAGTGGGTTGATGTAAGAAGTGGGATTCCCCTAAGATTGATATTATGACAACTATTGTTTTTGATTTTCATAAATAACATCGAATGAAGAGATGGAGGACATGATTTCTAAATTTGAGAAGGATGTAAAGATTGGTAGAGTAGTTAATGACCACCGCCAAGCAGTCTTCTTCAGAGTGACTAGGCCTGATGAAGCCCAGTGGTCAGGAGCGAGAGTGCATAGCACGCGTTCCTTGAGTGGACCGAGGTTCAAGCCCACGACTACTAAATACGATAAATATTTGTATTGACGATTTATTGTAAACTCTACTGACTTGGTTGTCGTGCTGGAGTATAAACAGAAAATTTATAAGACTTCAGGGATGGTCAGAAAAATGGAAGCTATGCTTTAATCCAGCAAAGCTTAAGGTATTACATGGGGAAACAGTAACTATAGACCTGTTAGTTTAACTTGTGTTCCAGAGAAATGATGGAGTCACTGGTTGAAGATGCATTGCAGGATCATCTAAGTATGTAGTTAACTATGTAGTTAAGACACAGCATGGGTTTGTTAAAGGGAGGTCTTGTCTGACCAATTTCATTGGATACTATGATTTAGTCACAAAGGAACTAGATGCAAAAAATAATTTTGATATCATATGGTTGCATTTCAGGAAAGCTATTGATACTGTAGCACAGTATCAATAGCACAGTATGGAAGACTACTGTACAAATTGGAGCAGTATGGCATTAAGGGCAAGTTGCTACAATGGATAAAGGGATGGTTAAGTGTGAGACAACAGAGAGTGGTAAACAATGGACACTGCTCTTTATGGACTAATGTTATTAATGGAGTTCCCCAGGGTTCAGTGCAGGGCCCATTGTTGTTTCGTGTATTCACCAACGATATTGATGAGGGTATATCAGGCTTAATGTCCAAGTTTGCAGATGATACAAAGGTTGGCAGTAAAGATTTTTTTTGCTGATGCTACTGCAAATGAATCTAGATAAGTTGGGCAAATGGGCTGAGAAGTGTCAACTGAAGTTTAACATTGACAAATACAAAGTACTGCATATGGGTAGCAGTAACCCCAGAGAAACATACCAACTGTGTGGTACTACACTTAAGGTGGTAGAAAATGAAAAAGACCTGGGAGTAATTGTGCAGTCAGATATGAAGTTTTCTGAGCAATGCTGGCCTGTCTGTCCTTACTGTATACATTATACTCCACATGTTCGAATTCAGCATCACTTATGTCTCAGTGACATGTCTCTGCTATCCCTTCGTTGTCTGCATTTAATGACTTTATCAGTACTTCAAATTCTTCATATTTATTACCCATGCTCCTGGCAGTGCATGTGCAAATATACATGCACACCACACACATGTTCTTACTGTTAATTACCTTACACAGCCCACGTATTCACTTGTTCCATGACCCACAGCAAGACATGAAATGCCCGACACCTTGCTTTCCAGGTTGCTGCATTAAGAAGCCTTCAGAGCAATTTGCCTCTATATTAACTTAGAAATACGGCATACATATACTGTGTTCTACACAGGTGTAACATATGTGCATGTGCTACAACCAATACTGATTGTGAATGGCGGGAACAGAAACATCAGACAGTTTGGACATAGGACGATGTACTTTTCTCACATTATTAGCTCACCGTATTTCACCATGCTGCAAGATAGCAGTTTCCATAATAGGGTGTATGCAGGTTCCATGATTGTGATTAATATTGGAACCCACCACAGCTATATGGAGTGCTTCCAACCAGGATCAATGATGAGCATCATGAGGTGTGGACCAAAATTTCAGTACAAGAAATGGATTACAATTCACATGATGCTCAACACCAGTAATGCTAAGCAACAGCAGAGCAGGCAAAGTTAGATTGACGGACAGCCTGTCATGTTCTGAAATGCGATTGCAAACCCTCTGCTCAGAAGCCTATTTAACATACCCCACAATCGAGAAATGTGATCCAATAAATAGACTCTGCACATTTCAGTAAGGAAATAGCAGATTTAACCCTGAAAACCACTGACTACAACTACCTGACAGAGAGCTGCACACATGCCCAGATAGGTGAGACACTGATTGCACAACTGGCCATGGGAGCAGACAATTCACTTTCCTGTGTTCCTGCAGAAATCATTATATAAATATGTTTTAAGGTGAAACTATATTATGCCGATTACACAATTGGCCGTGGGAGCTGAAGCTTCAGTTTCCCGTGTTCCTGAGGAAGTGGCTACATAAATACATTTTAATGTGGCAACTATATTACATGTTCATCCAGTGGCTCCCCCAACTTGCACTGTGTTCAACAAAATGTCCTAAGTTCTTTATGTAAGAACCAGGATATTGTTGCCTTACCAGCATACAAACATCAGTTGTTTGTTTGTTTGGGAATTTTTTAGGTGCATCGGTGTCTATGGCCATAGTGGACCACAAAGGTCAGTGTACTGTGGTGTTGAACAAATCAGACTCTATTCAAAAGGCTTTGTCTTCATTGAAGGATAAGCAGGTCTATGAACATACTGAGGATTCTCCGATTAAAATTAAGAAAAGGGAAAGGGAAAATGAGAGTAGGTGTGTGTTATGCTGATGAGTATAATGAGCAATTGTGCAGAGAAATAGAGTGGGCCAGTAAATCAGAATGTCTTATAATGGGGGATTTTAACTTTCCAGATATTGACTGAAACTTGTGCTTGGTCACTCGCACACTAGCAAGACTTTTGTAGATTTATTGGATGACAGTTTTCTATAGCAACATTTTCAAGAGGCAACCAAAGAGGGTAATACTCTTGATCTGATTATCATCAGTGATTCTTCATCTAAGAATCTGCAGATAAGGAACCACTACGTGGCAGTGATTACCGCATACTGATGTGGGATTTAATTAAAGATGTAACTATCATCAGGGG
Organism: Mastigoproctus giganteus; assembly: GCF_048544385.1. NCBI lineage: Eukaryota > Metazoa > Arthropoda > Arachnida > Uropygi > Thelyphonidae > Mastigoproctus > Mastigoproctus giganteus. The sequence continues at coordinate 141,324,030 of NC_143580.1, forward strand.
TAAGGGGAAAGGTTTTTGTTTTCGTAAAGGTGACTAAACTGGTCTCAGAGTTTTTAAATTCTATACAGTGGGTTCAACTGATGATGTTACCAATGGTAAATTCTAAATGGGAAGCCATCAGGGACTTAATCTTGAAGAGTACTAGGCTTTTCATACCAACTAAGAAATACTGTTCAAGGTTTAGGCCTAAATGGATGTCAGATGAATTAATCAGACTCTTGGCAGAGAAGAATAATGCATGGGATGCATATAAATTATCAGGCAACACAGAAGCCTATGGCAGATATAAGCTATTTTTAATTAAGTCACAAAGGAGGTTAGGCAGGTGAAGGCAGATTACGAGAAATCTTTGGCAAAGGATGCAAAGAAAAACAGCAAAGAGTTCTTTACTTATGTAAACTTTAGAAAGAATGGGATGAATCAGATTGGTCCATTTAACATAGATGGTTTGACTATTGATGACCATGCTCAAATAGCTGATAAACTGAATGAGTATTTTGCATCAACATTCACACGAGTTATTCAAGGAGGGGAATGCCAGAAGTTTATCAAAATCTATCAGAGAGCTAAGTGATTTTGTGATAACTGAGAGCAAAGTGGAGGAGAAATTGTTGAAGTTAAACATAAGGAAAGCATCTTGTAATGGATGGGATCTATCCAGTTATATTAAAGGAGGCAGCAAAGGAAGTAAGCAAACCCTTAGCCATCATTATGAGAGCTTCCTTGGCGCCTCCGTAGCCAGGTGGGAAGGAGCAGCAGTGCGTAACACACGCTTCTTGATTAGACCGGGGTTCGAGCCCATCACCACCAAATACGGAGGATGCGGAAAGGTCAGGAAATGACCACCTCACATTCCCGGAGCAATATGACCTTAGTTGCTAATGCTCCTAAAAACCAAATAACAAACAAACAATGGGTGTTTGTGATTAAAGGGTGACACGGCTAATTACAGACCTGTTAGTCTAACTTCTGTTCCAGGGAAAATAATGGAATCACTGGTTAAGGAAGCGATGCAGGATCATCTAGACAAGACTGCAGATATAGTTCAGACACAGCATGGGTTTGTTAAGGGGAAATCTTGTCTGACAAATTTGATTGGATACTATGATGTGGTCACAAAGGAATTGTGATGCAAAGAATAATTTTGATTTCATATACTTGGATTTTAGGAAAGCTTTTGATAGTGTGACACATGGAAGACTATTGTACGAATTGGAGCAGTATGCATTAAGGGCAAATTGTTATAATGGATTAAAGGTTGGTTGAGTGGGAGAAGACAGAGAGTGGTTATCAATGGACACTGCTCTTCATGGACTAATGTTATTAGTGGAGTCTCCCAGAGTTCAGTGTTTGGCCCATTGTTGTTTTGTATATTTATCAATGATATTGATGAAGGTATATCAGGGTGTCTAATTTTGCAGACGATACCATGGTTGGCAGTGTTGTTAATGCCAGTGATGATAGTAAGCTGCTGCAACAAGATGTGGAAAAGTTGAGCAGATGGGCTGACATGTGGCAACTGAAGTTTAACACTGACAAATGTAAAGTACTAAATATGGGTAGCAGTAACCTCAGAGTAACATATCAATGGGTGGCACTACACTCAGGGTAGTGGAGAATGAAAAGGACATGGGGTAAGTGTGCAGTCAGATATGAATTTTTCTGAGCAGTGCAAAAAGACTGCACGAGTAGCTCATGATGTCTTGTCAACGATATACAGGAATTTTGCTAGCAGGGATAAGGGGGTGATTATCGCCTTGTATAAGGCAATGGTCAGGCCACCTCTTGAGTACTGTATACAGGTCTGTAGGCCTCATTTCAGGAAAGATGTAGTGATTGGTGAGTGGAACAAATGTTACGAAGAAAGGCTTAAATTTTGCAAATTGCAGCTTCTGAAGACTAGGCACCTGCGAGGTGATGTAATTGAGGTGTATAAGGCCTTGAATTGATTGAGCAAACTGAATTCGAATGGGATTCTCTCTTGCTCAGATTACTCATCTGCCAGGGCATAAATTCAAATTGAGGAAAGACAAATAAATGTGTGGAAATTCACCTTTAGCCAGCAGGTGGTTGATTGTTGGAACATACCGGACAATCCTAATCATACAGCCAATACACTTGATATTTTTCTCGCAAACAACCCTTCTAAGTACAAGGTTGAAGTGAGAGGTCCTTTAGGCACTTCAGATCACAACTTGGTGATTGTCTCTTCTCCAATGGAACCTTTATCTCATGGCTATTCCCAACCTCGTATTGTTTGGCATTACAAGAATGCAAAATGGGATGACCTGCGAGACTTCTTTTCTTCTTTTCCTTGGTCTGATTACTGTTTCAAAACTTCTGATGTCAACGTTTGCTCAGATCGTGTCAGTGAAATTATTCTTGCAGGAATGGAATCCTTTATCCCACACTCCACTTTAAAATCTCGTCCTTTATCTAAACCTTGGTTTTCCAATAAATGTGCTAAGGCTGTCCAAGAAAAGAATGTTGCATATCGTAATTGGCTTGTTTCTAATTCTTCAGTTTCATTTTCTGCCTACACCAAAGCTCGCAACAATTGTAAAGCAGTTATTAATCAGTCCAAACTAGAGTTTGAACAGGCTAAGAGTAGAAAACTTGCTTCTTGCCCTAATGGTAGCCGAGCATTCTGGTCTCTTGCCAAAGCTATTGGCCGCAACTATTGCCCATCTCTGCTCCCACCTCTATCCAAACCAGATGGTTCTGTTGTCACTTCAGCCAAGGATAAAGCTGACCTGCTAGCATCCCATTTTTCTTCGAGCTCATGTATTAATGATCTTGGTAAAACACCTCCCACCATTCCTAACACGCTCCATTCAATGCCTCCTGTGGTCTTCCGTCAAAAGGATATCAGAAGGATTTTGATGAATCTTGATGCTAAGAAAGCTCCAGGTCCCGATGGTATTTCTCCACTTGTTCTCAAAACCTGTGCTCCTGAACTTACTCCTATTCTTTGCTGCCTTTTTTCACTTTCTTATTCCAAAGGTGTTTTTCCTTCTGTTTGGAAATTTGCTCATATCCAGCCAGTTCCTAAAAAGGGTGACAAATCCCTCCCATCCAATTATCGTCCCATTGCAATTACTTCTACTCTTTCTAAAGTAATGGAGAAATCAATTAACCGCCAACTCTTAAACTACCTAAACACCTTCCGTCTGAACAACGATCGCCAGTATGGATTCCGTCAGTGTCGATCCACTGGTGATATTCTGGCTTATGTTACCCATTTATGGACTAATTCAATGGAAAGGTTCGGTGAAACACAAGTAGTTGCTCTTGACATCTCAAAGGCTTTTGATCGTATTTGGCATAAAGGTCTTCTAAACAAGCTTCCATCTTATGGTTTGCCAATTATTTTTAATAATTGGTTATCCAGTTTTCTCTCTGATCGCTCACTGAGGGTGATGGTAGATGGGTCTCTGTCTTCTAACTTCTCCACTAATGCCGGTGTCCCCCAAGGTTCAGTTCTTTCCCCCACTCTTTACCTCTTGTATATCAATGACCTTCTTCCATTGACTGGAAATCCTATCCATAGTTTTGCCGATGATAGCACATTGCATTCAACTTTCCATTTTGAGAAACCTTGTCCAGCTCAATCAGCTTCAAGTTCTTAAATGCCGATCTTCAAATTCTCCAGTGGGGCAAAGACAACTTAGTTGATTTCAACCCTTCTAAAACTCAATCTTGTCTTATATCTCGCAAAAAGGATTCTTCTGCTTCTATGCTTATCTTTAGTGACACTCCGATTTCTAGGCAAAATGATATAACTCTTTTGGGGATTACCCTGACTTCTAATCTCTCTTGGCACAAGCACATTACAAATATTGCTTCCTCTGCATCTAAAAAACTTGAGTTTCTCTTTCGCTCTCGGCGTTACTTTTCTTCCAAACAGCTGCTCACTCTGTATAAATCACAAATCCGCCCTGCCATGGAATATTGTTCCCACATCTGGGGTGGTGCCCCCAAAACCTCTCTCAGGCTTCTTGATTCCATTCAGAAGAGGGCAGTTAGGTTAATTAATGATTCATCTCTAACAGTCTGTCCACTCGCTTTCTCATACACGCACTGTTTCTGCTGCATGCCTCTTCTACAGATACTTCCATGGGCACTGTTCTTTGGAATTGGCTTCTATAATTCCCGCTCTCTCTTTCAAAACAGTCCGAACACATGACGCCACCAGCCAACATCCATTTACTGTCCAACTACAAACCCACAGAACCAACTTTTCATCTTCCTCATTTATTCATTCAACTGCCGTTTTCTGGAACAACCTTCCTTCATACGTATTTCCTGAAAATTACAATCTACAGAAGTTCAAATCCAATATCAACAAATATCTTCTTTTGTCTTCTGAACCTCCAACCCAAGCATGGTACTAAGTGCGATAGGTTCTAATACCTCTCGTGTTTGGGGTTCTCATAAAAAAAAAAAAAAAAAACTTCCATCTGTTGTAGTGGAGGTGAGCAACTTAAATAAGTTCAAGGCAGAACTAGACAAATATTTGGAGTGAATGGATAGGTGAAATGGGAAAGGTGGTTTTTTTTTGTTTTTTTTTTGCTGATGCTATATAAGCTTGCTTTCTTACATCGTATGCCCTACTAATGCTAAAGAAATCGGAATCCAAGGTAATGAATTTGTTTAGGCATGATTTATTGACAAGAAAATTAGTAAATCCGTTTCCTGGACGCTTCATGCAACAAGGTGCCAGCTTTCCCACTTTTATGGTTTATCAAAAGCACAGAAACTGGACAGTCCATTGATTGTTGCTTCCTTTGGCACTCCAACATATGAGCTTTCCAAGCATATTGCTGGTTTGCTTTCACTGTTTATTGGTAAAAACAGACTATGTTGTCAGTAGTAGTAGTTCTCACTTCCTGCAGATCATTAAAGATTTTAACATCCTGAAGGAAGAGACCATGGTTTCCTTCAACATGGTCTTCCTGTTTACACCTATTCCAATTTAGCCAGTGATTGTTTTCACCAGGCAACTGTTGGGCAGGGATTCCATGCTGAACGTCAAGTCCTCTCTCTCTCTCTCTCTCTCTTTTTCTCTCTCTCTCTCTCTAAATGATATCTGTGATGCCTAAAATATTTCTTTATGTGGCTGAGCAATTCTGTTTGGCAAATCCTTGTACTGGCAGATTGAAGGTATACCTATGGGTCCTTCAGTCAGTGCTCTCATAACTAATATTACCATAGAGGCATTGGAGGTAAACATTTTTGAATCTCCTCATGCTGGTTAGGCCCACCCCTGGTGAAGATATATGAATGATATGTTTACATTCATTCCCCATGGGTCAGAAGTACTTCTCCGTGTTATAAGAGGACAACTCATTGTCCTCATGCTATTCCATTTAAAAGCATATACAAAACTAATGTGCCAAGTCCAATTCACCAGTAGTTCACAAGTTGCCACATGCCCCAGGACACCTACATAGCACAGCATGAGCATCATTTAGTGGAGCGTGGTCCTGCTGTGATTACAATGCAAAAGTGCATTACAAGATCTCCAAGTTTAGTAAGATTTGTCTAGGTGTGCATATTCCTCCCATGTTTTTGATAGATTTCAATTACACAATAACTCTCTTTGCCATTTGGATCAAAACAGTGAGTTTATTGACGCTGCTTATATTCCGCACCATCCAGGCATACTGCACATCTGGTTAGGGTGTTGCGACACTAACATATTGGTTGTGTGCAGCTCCATGGCAGAAAGCTGGTTTTTCAGGGTTAAATCTGTCATTCCCTTACTGCAACATGCAGATTCTGTTTATCGGATCACATGCCCTGATCCTGATTGTGGAGTATGTTATATAAGCAAGCCTGAGCAGAGGCTTTAGGATTGAAATTCAGAAAATGAGGAAGCTATTCATCAGGCCGACATCATCTGCTCTGCTGTTGCTGAGTATTATTGTTGTGAGCAGCACATCGTAAGTCAGGTTCCAATATTAAAATTTTAGACCATGCACATGATTCTGGAAAATTGTTGCACATTTATCCTGCAACTATCTTTCCCCAACTTGAATTTATGTTCTCCTCATATGGTAGTCTGAGCAAGAGGAAGGATGCCATCAGCACTTAGCTTACTCAATTCATTCAAAGCAGATTTGATTTGTATAAGACCTCAATCCTTGAGGTTGTCGCAGATATTTTTTTTTTTTTTTTTTTTGATTTGGTAGTTGTTGGCGCATCGGCTTCTGTGGCCATATTGCACCTCCCAAGGTTTTTGCAGTACTTTGATCCAAGCCCGAGGTGGGAATCGAAGTCGCAGATATGCCAGACACGCTGTACTTGCTACCTGGGAGTCTAAAACGCTGATGCAACTGATATTCGGATGACACTCAAGTCAAGTTGACCCAATTTCAGCAAAGTCCGGATGGTCTGTGACAACCAAATCCTCTGCTTGCACCTTCACGATGGTGGGACTGTTAGTAATCCTGGGTATAACCTCCACAAGTACATGGTGGGTGACCACCAAGGTGTGAACCAACGTAAGCAGGGGTCGAGGTGTGGCACCCACACCACATGGAGGAATGCCACCCCTCTATGTTACCAGGCAGTACTAGGTGGTAGATGACTCTCATCAAATGGTGCAATACCACCACTTTGCTTATTAGAGGCTTGAAGTGGTGGAACCCATGTTTAGTCTCTAGAGCAAAGTTCCACTCAACCCTTCCCTATCTCTTCCATTATGCAGTAGGACTGATGACTTTTGAGGTTATGATGAACATCATGGCGAGATCCAATATTCCTTATATTTCGAGGGTACAGCTCTAAAACAGTGTTCGCAGGCCGACCGCTAGTTAGTACACCGGACCGAACCTATTGGTTTGGTCCGGAGGCTTCCGGATCAGCTAGTGTATAATCTTGCTACCTCTACTCTGCCAGATAGTGACTGGAGGGAGTCCGAGCAGTGTGTATGCAGGGGAGCATTGTCGAGGCCACATTATGTCAAGGATCTGGGTATATTCTTACCACATGTATGCCATATCCAAAAATTTCATTACTTCATACAGCATGTCCCACCCACTTTTTCTTACTATTGAATACACCATGAATTGTCAAACTAATAGAGCAAGCTTATCTGCGAAAAGATCTAAACCTCCCAAGCACTTCCTAATTCATTTCACAAATATACGTGGTCTCAATTTTAATCTCAACGATGTCCATTTCCACTTGCAGTCTACCGAACCCCATGTACTTTTTCTGACAGAATCTCAGTTATCGGTTGATTCACCTACTGCTAATCTCAGATGCCCAAATTATTCGTTGTATGATTCCTTTCGCCTCAAAGATGGAACTTGTGCATATGTCCATTCTGATATTCCCTGTCAGAGACTTGGCAATTTGGAATCTCCTCTCTTTGATCTTCTCTGGCTTAAAATCTCTCTACCTCATTGTGTCAAATTCATCTGTTGTCTCTACCGTTCTCCCAACTCCACTAATCACTTGGAGCTCTTTGACTTCCTCTCTTTACAACTTAACTTTCTCCAGTCCAACTTTCCTAACAGTGAGGTAATTTTCCTTGGTGATTTTAATGTTCACAACTCCAGCTGGCTTCCGTTTTCTAGTCACACCGACCCAGCTGGTCGAGATGCTGAGGCTTTTGCAATTACTAATGACCTTGCACAAATTGTTCATTTACCTACAAGAATACTGGACAATCCTAATCATACAGCCAATACGCTTGATCTTTTTCTCACAAACAACCCTTCTAAGTACATGGTCGAAGTGAGAGGTCCTTTAGGCACTTCAGATCACAACTTGGTGATTGTCTCTTTTCCAATGGAACCTCTATCTCATGGCTATTCCCAACCTCTGTTTGGCATTACAAGAATGCAAACTGGGATGACCTGCGAGACTTCTTTTCTTCTTTTCCTTGGTCTGATTACTGTTTCAAAGCTTCTGATGTCAACATTTGCTCAGATCTTGTCAGTTAAATTATTCTTGCAGGAATGGAATCCTTTATCCCACACTCCACTTTAAAATCTCGTCCTTTATCTAAACCTTGATTTTCCAATAAGTGTGCTAAGGCTATTCAAGAGAAGAATGTTGCATATCCAAATTGGTTTGTTTCTAATTCTTCAGTTTCATTTTCTGCATACACCAAAGCTCCCAACAATTGTAAAGCAGTTATTAATCAGTCCAAACTAGAGTTTGAACAGGCTAAGAGTAGAAAACTTGCTTCTTGTCCTAATGGTATCCGAGCATTCTGGTCTCTTGCCAAAGCTATTGGCCGCAACTATTGCCCATCTCTGCTCCCACCTCTGTCCAAATCAGATGGTTCTGTTGTCACTTCAGCCAAGGATAAAGCTGACCTGCTAGCATCCCATTTTTCTTCCAACTCATGTATTAATGATCTTGGTAAAACACCTCCCACCATTCGCAACACGCTCCATGCAATGCCCTCTGTGGTCTTTCATCAAAAGGATGTCAGAAGGATTTTGACGAATCTTGATGCTAAGAAAGCTCCAGGTCCTGATGGTATTTCTCCACTTGTTCTCAAAGCCTGTGCTCCTGAACTTACTCCCATTGTTTGCTGCCTTTTTTCACTTTCTTAATCCAAAGGTGGTTTTCCTTCTGCTTAGAAATTTGCTAATATCCAGCCAGTTCCTAAAAAGGGTGACAAATCCCTCCCATCCAATTATCATCCCATTGCAATTACTTATACTCTTTCTAAAGTAATGGAGAAATCAATTAACCGCCAATTCTTAAACTACCTAGAAACCTTCTGTCTGAACAACGATCGCCAGTATGGATTCCGTCGATGTCGATCCACTGGTGATATTCTGGCTTATGTTACCCATTTATGGACTAACTCAATGGAAAGGTTCGGTGAAACACAAGTCGTTGCTCTTGACATCTCAAAGGCTTTTGATCATGTTTGGCATAAAAGTCTTCTAAACAAGCTTCCATCTTTTGGTTTGCCAACTCTCTGATCGCTCACTGAGGGTGATGGTAAATGGCTCTGTCTTCTAACTTCTCCACTAATGCCGGTGTCCCCCAAGGTTCAGTTCTTTCTCCCATTCTTTTCCTTTTGTATATTAAGGACCTTTTTCCATTGACTGGAAATCCTCCATAGTTTTGCCGATGATAGCACATTGCATTCCACTTTCCATTTTGAGAAACCTTGTCCTGCTCAATCAGCTTCAACTTCTCTAAAATCTGCTACCAATTCCCTAAATGCCGATCTTCAGGTAATTCTCCAGTGGGGCAAAGACAACTTAGTTGATTTCAACCCTTCTAAAACTCAGTCTTGTCTTATATCTCGCAAAAAGGATTCTTCTGCTCCTATGCTTATCTTTAGTGACACTCCGATTTCTAGGCAAAATGATATATCTCTTTTGGGGATTACCCTGACTTCTAATCTCTCTTGGCACAAGCACATTACAAATATTGCTTCCTCTGCATCTAAAAAATTTGGTTTTCTCTTTCGCTCTCGGCGTTACTTTTCTTCCAAACAGCTGCTCACTCTGTATAAATCGCAAATCCACCCTGCCATTGAATATTGTTCCCATATCTGGGCGGTGCCCCCAAAACCTCTCTCAAGCTTCTTGATTCCATTCAGAAGAGGGTAGTTAGGTTAATTAATGATTCATCTTTAACAAAGTCTCTCCACTCGCTGTCTCATAGACGTACTGTTTCTGCTGCATGCCTCTTCTATAGATACTTCCATGGGCACTGTTCTTCTGAATTGGCTCCTATAATTACGGCTCTCTCTTTCAAAACAATCCGAACACGTGCCGCCACCAGCCAACATTCATTTACTGTCCAACTCCAAACTCACAGAACCAACTTTTCATCTTCCTCGTTTATTCATTCAACTGCCGTTTTCTGGAACAACCTTCCTTCACACGTATTTCCTGAAAATTATAGTCTACAGAGGTTCAAGTCCAATGTCAACAAATATCTTCTTTCGTCTTCTCAACTTCCAACCCAAGCACAGTACTAAGTACTATAGGTTCTAATACCTCTCATGTTTGGGGTTTACATAAAAAAAAAAAAAAAAAAAAATCAAATCTCACAAGTGCCTAGTGTCCAGATTCTGCAGCTTGCAGAACTAAAACCTTTCTTGGTAAGAGTGCCCATACACCATACCTCACTAATTTTGTTGTCCTTCTTTGTATCCATTCCAACAGAGAAACATAGTTGCTTAAATGAGATGAGACCTTCAGACCTCTATGCAGTACTTAAGATGGAGCCCTAACCATTGCCTTATACAATGGAATAATCACTTCATTATATCTGGCAAAATTTCTGTACATCATTGACAAGACCCAATGAACTTTTCTAGCAACCCATCTGTACTTCTTGGAGAACTTCATATCTGCATACCCCAGGTCTTTCTCATTCTCCACTTCCCTAAGTGTGACACTGCACATTTGTTATGTAAATCTGGGATTACTTCTGCCCATACACCATACCTTGCATTTGTCAATGGTGGCTTCAATTGCCATTTCTGAGTCCATCTGCCTAATTTTTCTAGATCTTGTTGAAGTAGCATACCCTAATTACTGTCATTGACCATCCAGCCACTCTTTTGACATCTGCAAACTGCAAATCTTTTATCATCTGCTAACTTTAAGCCTGATATGCCCTTCATCAATATCTTTAATAAATATTGAAAACAATTGGGCCCAGCAATGAACCCTGGTGCACTCCACTACCATTAGTCCAAGAAGAGCAGTGCCCATTGATAACCACTCTGTCTTCCTTTATCTACAGGGTGTCTCAAAAATATTGGTACAAACATTTAGGGGAAGTAGGTAACATCTAAAGGAATGTGAATCGCATATGAACCCATAACCGGAAACGTCACGGGAAAGTAGTAGCAGAGGCACAAGAAGCAGAAATGACACAAAACAGTAATTAGTGGCAAACATTTATTTGACATAATATTAACAATAGAGTACGAAATGGATGCATTTAATGATGTTACAACAGATGCTCAAAGGTTCCACCATGAGACGTGATGCATGAGTGACACTGACGCAGCATGGATTGGTGGACACAGTCGAACACACCTGGAGTTTCTTTGACAATAGCAGCAGCGCAGACAAGTCTCGCCCCAAGATCCATTTCCATCTCCACAGGCGATTCGTACACAATAGATTTGAGGGCCCCACAGAAAGAAATCAAGGCTCGATAAATCAGGTGAGTGTGGGGGCCAGGCAACTGGTCCGCCATGGCCAATCCATCAACGCCCAAAACACCTGTTCAAATGGTCACAAACACACCTTCCATAATGGGCAGGTGCCTCTCAAATGTTGCATCTCACATTTGCTGGAACATCATCAAGTAACCCTGGTAGAACTTGTTCAAGAAAGATCCGATATTCAGCGGAGTTCATGCGGGATGGCAACAGGTATGGGCCGACTAAGCAGTCACCGACCATACCTGTCCACACAAATGTGCCGCATGGGGGGCACACACCGTGTGGGTTGTCGTGAGCCCACACATGAGCATTGTGATGATTGAATAAGCCTTCTCGAGTGAAATAAGCCTTATCCGTGAACAAAACATTGGCCGGAAAATTCAACACTTTCTTGGAGAAACCACTGCGCAAAAGCCACACGTGCAGGATGATCTTGGGTTGTTTGTTTGTTATTTGGTTTTTAGGAGCATTAGCAACTAAGGCCATATTGCTCCGGGATATGCGGTGGTCATTCCCTGAATGACCTTTCCGCATCCTCCGTATTTGGTGGTGACGGGCTCGAACCCCGGTCTAATCAAGAAGCGTGTGCTACGCACTGCTGCTCCTTCCCACCTGGCTACGGAGGCGCCATGATCTTGGGGGAGCAGTAACTGAACCCTTTGGAGATGAAAGGGGTGTAAGGAATCGTCGTGTCAGACACGCTGTACACTTCAATGAGACACTCCTAAGGATTATTCCAGACGGCATTCAGCGCACTTTCTTCCATGGCGGGAGTTCGCGTCGAACGTGGTCTGTCCGCACTACTCCTGTTACCTCTAAATGACCCATAATCGCACAAATTTTGATGCACACGCGCAAACAAACGGTGGTTCGGTACATGTCTGTCTGGGAAGCATTCTCCATAAATTCATTGAGGGGCTTGTCCGTTGCCCTCTGCTAATTCATACACTAGGTGCATGTCTGCCAGCTCACAGTTCGTATATCGATGCATGCTCTTCATTTGGCGACTACTGCTTGAATGAGTAAACCAGAAATTTTCCCTCTCGTGAACTGATGAACAGTGCCGTGTACCAACTTACGGTGACGTTTCCGGTTATGGGTTCCTATGCAATTCATATTCCTTTAGATGTTACCTACCTCCCCTAAACGTTTGTACCAATATTTTTGAGACACCCTGTATAGCCAATTTGTACAGCAACCTTTTATATACAATGGTATCAGAAGCTTTTCTGAAATCTAAGTATATGATGTCAAATTTATTTATTTTTTTTGTGTTCAGTTCCTTCATTACTGCATCATTCAGTACCATCTTTTGCATAAGTGAAACCTGTACTGTAATTTCTTACTTCTTGATGAGAAAAGCTAATGGTTTAACAAAGTATAATTGAAATAAAAAAGTCTAATGTGAAAATTTATTTGATGTTTACTGCACATTTATTTACATTTTATATAAGTTTCACAGCCCTGTTGTAAAAAGTATATCACTGTGCATCATTCTTATAAAATCAAGATTATACATATATGCTATATAATATAAGTTAATTTTAAAGAAAGAAAACTTGTTAAAATGTCCACTGACCTTGAGCACAGCAGTCAAGGTCAGTGAAAATTGCCACTATTTCAGAACATAGTGAGAGCTGAACTACACACCTCTCCTGTGTCTGCATTGTGGAGAGAAATGGAACAAAGAGCAATCGTCAAGTTTCAACTGGGCAAAAGTAACATGGAAACGTTTCAAATAATGAAGCAAGTGAATGGAGAGAATTATCTGTCACGTACACGTGTGTTCAAGTGGCATAAATGTTTTGTCAGCTTCCACATTGTGGAAGCTGACAAAATCTCCCAAAGCCAAAAATGTTCATCAAGAAATATCGAAAATCAAAACCATGCTCATCACTTTCTGCAATAGCAAGGGAATTGTGCACAAAGAGTTTGTGCCTAATGCCAAGATGGTACTGCTGCCTACTATCTGAATGTTTTGACATGTTTGTTGCAGAGAATCCATTGTGTGCAGCTTCAGTATAGAGAATACAGCAGTTGTTCCTCCTGCACAACAATGCACCAAGCCACAAGGCTCTCACTGCTTGGGAATTTTTGAAATAGCAAAAAAATCTGCATACTTTTCACCCACCGCATCCAACACACTTAACCCTGTGCAACTTCTTTTTGTTTCTGAAGCTCAAGATGCCACTGAAAGGCTATGATTTTGATGTCGACACTTTTCAAAGAGCTGTGATGAGTATACCATGAGTATATATATGAGCTGTGAACAGTATACCATTCACAACCTCCACCAGTCATTCCAGTCGCTTTGTAATATTGACAAATATCACCCCAAGCGACGATGACAAATATTTTTAAAAGTCCAAATATAAAATTACACGAAAATCCATCCACTAGGAGTCAAGCTGTTAAATATGGAAAGACAGATGAGCCTGTCAAGACAATAGGTGCTTATGCATACATATGTGAACATACCTAAAAAAAGAATAGTGACTTTCCTTTTTGGGTCCTTTTGAAAGTTCATATGGTGAAAGTCTATATTTAATATGATAAATTTAGGAAAATTGGTTTTAAAATTAAATAGCATTAATTAATCTTTGCAATTACTTCATTAATAGCACAAAGGATCACTTGGCATCTGGGGCTCATTAAACATGTCTAGAAACACCAGGATGATATTAAGTTCATTCACATCCTTAAATTGGATCATACATACATAAGTACATAAATACTGGTCATTCACTGTAGTTCAGAATGGTGTTCACCCCAATCTTTTCAGGGAGACATCACAAATTGAAGGAGACTTTTTTTTTTTTAACACATTTTTCTAATAATTTTAACCACAGTCTGAGAATAAAGAGCACAAGCAACTAGGTAAATATTTTTAAACATCACATCTTATCACATTCTTTGTATGTTCTTTATTCTTAGTGCATCACCTCAACCAGACTGGCAACTTCCAACCTTTAGCATCTTGACATTTTTCCTTTTTCTAGGAGCTCTCTGGATGTCATGGTGAATGACAATCAGAATCCATCTTCTGCAATTATCCACTACTTCTCCTAGAGCAACATTTCTCCCTCCACAATATTTACAAGTCTGCAATATTTATTCAACTGATCCACAGGGCAATTTTTACACATTGCTTTTGTGTCAAGATTTGTATGTACAACTCACTTCTCACTGCCATCTATTTCACTCAGAGACTCTCCATTCAAACCTCTAAGTTATCTTGTCACTGCAAAACTGGTCCATCCCATGACCTCATCATTTTTGCTTCCAGGTCCTAATGATCCCTCTGCCTTGCTCCATCAACTGTCACCAACCTCAGAAGTCACAGAAGAAGCCCACTATTGATAGTGATTGCAGCACACAGACCTCTCGATTGAAGTCAACATTTATTTTGCAGGACTACCAACAATCCCATGGTTGAGATTTCTAAGATCATGAAACATGGTTTCCTAAAACAGAAGATATCATCTGTTTTCAGAAATAGATCACAACAGACAATACAGCTGGTAAGTAATTTGACCATTCTCTCTGCACAGGGTTTCCTGCAGACTTGTCAGATGCACCCCAACCCTTTGCCATTCACAGTTGACTACTTTCTAAATAAACTGCATCAATTAGGGACTATAACCTTTTGGAGCTATATGTGTTCTGGTTTCTCCATATACAGTTAAATGTAGCTGACATCTATTTTTAAATCCTCTAATTGTACTTTCTGTGATTATTTTGTGACTTATTCTTACCACAGTACTTAATATAAACCAAAAATCTATTGCTCATCTCTTCACACCATAATTAATGATTCCAGCAGAGGAACTGAAATATTTGGTTCTTTATAATTTTAAGTTATATTTCTTTTCTAATACATGGCAATTTTTGTTTTTCTTTTGAGCAACTTCACATTTTTTTTTATATCACCAAATCTGCTTTTTAGACACATTCACAAACACATGAAACTTTTAAAGTGTTCACCTGTCTACTTGTTTGTCCATCTGTCTGCATGAAATAGCCCTACTATCAGTAGGCAGATTTATGTGAAATTGTGTGCATCTATTTTGGAAAGATGTATAGTCAACACAAGTTTCATTAAAATAAAAAAAATAGAAATATAGCAATTAGCAGTTATTTTTATTTCATACCTATTCACATAGCTGAATATTAAATCCTTCAGTGCATTAACTGGAGGAATGAATGTACAATATGGTGGAAATCAATATAATCTGACCAGTATTTGAATTGTATTGTATTGTTTTTTTATTGTTTTGTAAAGTAAAATACAAAAAGTTCAGTGAATTACTTTGTGAACTGCATACAGTGAAATGAAAATAATTACTTTTACATACAGTATTATTAATTAATATTGTAAAAAGGGTAATTAGTTGTTACTTTCCACTTCTATTAATCACAAAAAAATTCAATTAATTGGGGAGGGGGGGGGATGTACTTTAAATTATACATTACATAACTTGTAAACATGTTTATGCCCAGCTGTACATCGCACTTATAGCCCTTTTAACAAAATTTGTCCATTCTGGCAGGAAGTTTGTTATTTTTGACCCAAAATGAGAATTGTTGCAATTTTGCCCATAATTAGAGCTAATTTCCATGCTAAATAAGCATTAATTACCTGTGGGTTGCCTCACCAGATAAGCAGTCATGGTGACCTCAGCTAGATAAATTGCCGCTATTGATGATGATGTAATGGATGCTGCAATCCACTGGTGTTCGTGCACACTTCATGTCATTTTTTTCTGTTATGATCAGTTCTCTCATACTGTTCAGAAAGTAAGAGAACATTAGAAAAGTTCATGTGTTCTTTAATGCACAGTAATAATAATTAGAGGTAATTTGTAAAAAACTGCAGAAATCCATCAATGAATTCCTCTGCTTGATTGCATTGATATAAGCAAAACAGTGCCCACCCAGTATCCAATTATCTTTTTGTGAAGAATAAAAGTTTTTCAAGGGCAGCAGAAGATAGAGTGGCATACTGTACTTAACAAAAACATTTTTTTATTTCTAAATATTTATCAAGGTTAATAAATAATTATTAAAATAATTATTCCTGACCTTTGTCAACAAAATAGTCAATGAAGAAAATATTCTGCATTCTCTATAATACAAAAAACAATTAACTGAAGGCTTCATTTAAATCACGAACGTTCTTGTTTATACTCCAGCACAACAATCAGAGGAGTTGACAATAAATCAAAAATAGAATCATTAATTGTATTTAGCAGCCATGGGCTTGAACCACAGTCCACTCAAAGAGCGTGTGCTACTGCACTCTCACTCCTGATCACTGGCTACATCAGGCATATGTACCATGTACTACCAGGTAATAGAGGAGTAGGCTATAAAAAATGTATGATAATTTACTAGAAGTTCAAATAAAAATAACAAACGATGAATAATTCTCCAATGAGTAAGAATTAATTTTAATACTGAATAAACAAATAATGAATAATTAAATTAGGAATAATTTTTTATTCTAATTTTTATTCAAATAAAAATGTATTCAAATAATGTCCAACTCTGATGCAACATCAAAAATATGGCGATTGCAAGTTTTTGGTTTTTGAGCAATCTAACAAAATCTTTCATGTGTCTGAAATATCAGACCCATGAAACATTAAAATTCAAGCACAATAATGGGAGAATGCACTGGCAGCACAATATCTATTTTTTGATAATTTCACTATACAATTAACTTATTTTTATTAACTATATTACTTTATTTTTATTTATCCCTTATGCTGCTGGTTAAAATTTTGAAACAAGAAAATTGGCACCATGAAGTTATTGAAGGGATCACATACAGTACCACTTCGGTAATATTCCATTAAAAAAATAAAATAAAATAATGAAGATATAAAACTAAATGAAAACAAAATACTGCATGGAGTATTATTTAAAAATAGCCAAAGAATATATTCCCACATAAAGGAATAAAAGAAAGTTAATTTTTCCCCTTGTGATTGACGTAGAAACACTTTCCCACTGCACGCCATGGAAGACAGTGTTCCACAATTATTGAAATATCTTCCAATGCCCTAAATTCAATGGAAAAAAAACAGTGACAACAGAGAAGAAAACCTTAATTCACATTTAGAATGTGAAGTCTGGATCATACTGGTTAGATGTATAATGTGGTGTCAAAGAATTTATCTGGCAAAGACAGAGATATAAGACAAGCCAGTTTCCATTTTCTGAAAATACAATATGTACTGTAATCAACTGGTTGCACCCATGAACTCAGTGAACACCCTTAAAGCTGTGGTGAAGGTGCCTCCATATCGTTAAGTCACTTCACCATGAGCTGCCTTGGTATTGCACTGTCTAAATAAAATGCACTGCTCTCATGGAGAAGTATATTGCTACTTTATTCCACTGCCCAAACTCTCAAGTCTCATTAGTAAGCAGGTAGGCAATGTGAAGACCTTAACAACACAGTGACAAAAAGATCAAAAATATACAAAATGTGAGCAGGTGCACAAAAATAAAATTAAGTAAATTAAGTGACTAACAAACAATACTACGAGTGCTAAAAAACATTACTGTAAGTAATGTTTGTGAGCACTTTAGCCCTAAAAAACATTACTTACAGTAATGTTTACAGTAAGCTGTTTTTTTTTTATGCAGCATTGAGAAAACTAAGTTTGATACTTAGTGGACTGATCTTATATTGTGATCAACATTTTGTAAAAATGCCTGTTTTTATAACCATTGTGGATGCTTCTTGTCACTAGGTTGCTAAGAGAGTCAAAAACAGTTTAAATTTGAGTCTGGAAAACAAACACTAAATAAAACAGCAATATACTTTTCCACTGGAGCAGTGCATTTTATTTAAAGCAATAAAATTTATGAAATACCAGGGCGACTTGTGGTGAAGGTGTCCCCAAAATATGAGATCAATGCATTTTAAGCTATAACCTTTTGTTACAGAACCAGTGTTCTGTAAGAAAAACAGCTTTGGCCACCATTTACAATAATGTTTGTGAGCACTCATAACAGTAGCTTTTACCAATCATTTTGCTAGAATAGATATTAAGGTATAAACATGCTAAAATAAAAGTTTGTTTATTACAGATCTGATATGAACAGTCAAACTGATGTCTAGGACAATGGTCAGTGATGCGATTCCTTTTCAGGTCAGGAGAAAACTCGGCTATCTGGATTCAGGAAAAATTGAGGAAAGTATATAAATAAGACATTATTCATATAAACAATCTTTGTAGATAGCATATTTTAAAGGAGTCGCTGACACTTTTGACCAGTCAAGGAGGTGGAAGACCAAAATTTGCATGCACATTTGAAGACACTTAAGATTTTATATGAAAAAGTATAGATATCTCGAAGTGACAGCGTGAGGTATAAAGTAAAACTAGATAGCGTAATATGATGCACTCAATTAGGAATCTGTTAGCTTATTATAGTATTATCAATTAATCAAAAATATTAATCTTATTAAATTTCATTGTTAAATTGTATTTAAACGGAAATCATGACCCAGACTAGGGCTGCGAAGCAAAGATCACAGAATAGCAAGTGCTGTGACTCGGGAGAGACACGAAGGGGGACAATTCTCCAACGCATCAGTCTCAAAAAATGTGCAAAATGTTTGCCGACCTTTCTAAAGCAGGTCATCATCTAGCCAAGGAGGACAGATGATGATGATGTGTGCTAGGTGTCTAGCGTGGTAAGAAATTAGGTGCCAACTCAGCATTCTGATGGGTGTTTATGAGAGCTTGAGGTGTAGGGTAAATATCTTAGAAGAAATTAATATGAAGGGTCCATCAAGCTCTCAACTGACCGGTCAACGGCAGAGCTCACTCCTGTGCATCAGGCAACACAAATGCAATCTCCAAGGCAGAATGTGCTGGTCCCAAAGGGACTAGTTATTGTTGGTGACTCTATTGTCAGGGAGATGGGGAATATACTAAGCAAGAAGGATAGGTGAAACAGGACCAGGGTATATCTGCCAGGGGAAAAAGTTGATGATGTTGTAGAGCAGATATCTTTTAAGGGAACAAAATGTGACATTGTTGTACATGTTGGAACTGTTCTGTTATTGGGTTTTTAGGAGCATTAGCAACTAAGGCCATATTGCTCCAGGAATATGTGGTGGTCATTCCCCGACCTTTCTGCATTCTCCGTATTTGGTGGTCACGGGCTCGAACACCTATCTAATCAAGAAGCGTGTGCTACGCACTGCTGCTCCTACCCAGCTGTCTACGAAGGCGCCACATTGGAACTAATGACATTAAGAGTAAGAGTTCTGCAGTTACTCAACAAGTACAGGTCAATGTTGAAAAAAAGTCACGAGTTAGGGGTGAATATGAAAGTGTCTGCAATTCTGCCCAGACACAATAGGAGGGAGTATACAATGAGAGCCTTGTCAATCAATTCGGCCCTGGAGAGATTGTGCAAGGCTCAAAGGGTAGAATTTTTTTCAGCCCTGGAGAGATTGTGCAAGGCTTAAGGTGTAGAATTTTTTTCAGTATGGTCTGTGCTTGTTGACAGGAGAGACTGGTTCTACAGGGATGGGGTACACTTAAATAGAAAGGGTGCAAGAATATTTTCTGATGCTATCGAGACATTAGGTGGGTTGGGAAAACTGCTAGCTAGGGGTGGGATACACAGACTAAAAGGTTAACAGTGGCCACAGGCAAAGGCAAAAGTGATTCTTGCACTGCAACAAATAAATACATGGGCTGTGTTTGGGTAACTAAGAGTAGAAACAAGTGCATGTATACTTGCATGTACACCAATGCTAAGAGTATAGTTAATAAATTTGATCAGCTTGACGTGCTAGTCAGAGACGTGATGTCACACAGACATAAGCAGTGCAGAATTGGAATTTCGGGAGTACAATGTCTACAGAAAGGATAGACAGGACAGGAAGGGAGGAAGGGTTATGCTGTTAGTTAAGAAACACAAAATATAAGGAAGTGCATCCAACTGATGTTGATGGACAATGCAATGTTGGGTCTGTTTGGTGTGACAAGCACTGGGAAAAGAAAAATGAGAGTAGGTGTGTTATAGGCCTAATGAATCTGATGAGTATAATGAGCAGATAAATAGAGTAGGCCAGTAAATCAGAATGTCTTATAATAGGGGTTGTAACTTTCCAGATATTGACTGGAACTTGTATTGGTCACTCGCACCCTAGCAAGATTTTGTTTGGATTTATTGGATGACTGTTTTCTACAGCAACATGTTTGAGAGGCAACCAGAGTGAGTAATACTCTTGATCTGATTATCAGCAGTGATTATTCATGCATCAAGAATTTGCAGATAGAGAAACCACTGAGTGACAGTGATCACAATGTACTGATGTAGGAATTACTTAAAGATGTAATACATGGCTTATGCTTTTGTAAAGGTGAATACAGGGGTCTCAGACAGTTTTTAAATTCTGTACAGTGGGATCAACTGATGATTTTACCAATGTT
This sequence comes from Mastigoproctus giganteus, assembly GCF_048544385.1. Taxonomy (NCBI): domain Eukaryota; kingdom Metazoa; phylum Arthropoda; class Arachnida; order Uropygi; family Thelyphonidae; genus Mastigoproctus; species Mastigoproctus giganteus. Next base: position 141,344,667 of record NC_143580.1, read on the forward strand.
GAATTCTAAATGGGAAGTCTTCAGGAACTTGATTTTGGAGGCTACTAGGTTTTTCATTCCAACTAAGAAATACTGTTCAAGGTTTAGACCTAAATGGATGTCAGATGAACTAATCATAGTCATGGCAAAGAAGAAAAATGTATGGGGTGCATGTAAAATTTCAGGTGACACAGAAGCCTATGGCAGATATAAACTATTCTGTAATCAAGTCACAAAGGAGGTTAGGCAGGCGAAGGGAGATTACGACAAATCTTTGACAAAGGATACAAAGAAAAACAGCAAAGAGTTCTTTACGTATGTAAACTCTAAAAGGAAAGGGATAAATCAGATTGGACCACTTAACATAGATGGGTTGACTATTGATGATCATGCTAAGGTAGCTGATAATCTGAATGAGTATTCTGCATCTACATTCACACATGATGAGTTATTCAATGCTAAATGATTTTGTAATATCTGAGAGCAAAGTGGAGGAGAAACTGTTGAAGTTAAACATTAAAAAAAAAAAAAAAAAAAAAGGCACCTGGGGTGGACAGAATCTATCCAGTTATATTAAAGGAGGCAGCAAAGGAAGTAAGCAAACCCTTAACCATAATTATGACAGCTTCCTTAGACATAGGGGAGTTCCCCATGGACTGGAGGTGCGCAAATGTATCATCAATTCACAAAGGGGGTTCAAAAGGTGACACAAGTAACTATAGACCTGTTAGTGTAACTAGTGTTCAGGGGAGAAAATAATGAAGTCACTGGTTAAAGAATGCATTGTAGGATCATCTAGACAAGACTGCAGTAATAGTTAAGACACAGCATGGGTTTGTTAAAGAGACGTCTTGTCTGACCAATTTGATTGGATACTATGATGTGGTCACAAAAGAACTGAATGCCAAAAATAATTTGGATATCATATACTTGGATTTCAAGAAAGCTTTTGATACTCTTACACATGAAAAACTGCTGTACAAATTGGAGAGGTATAGCATTAAGGTTAAGTTGCTACAATGGATAAAGGGATGGTTGAGTGGGAAACAACAGAGTAGTAATCAATGGACACTGCTCTTCATGGACAAATTTTATTAGTGGGGTTCCCTAGGGTTCGGTTTTCATCCCTGATATACCGGATATACCTGATGAAGGTATATCCGGTTTAATGTCCAAGTTTGCAGATGATACAAAGGTTGGCAGGGTTGTTAACAACAGTAAAGACAGACTGACGTGTATAAGGCCTTGAATAGGTTGAACACACTGAATTCTGATGGGATGCTTCCATTCGTTAAGATTATGAACCTAAGGGGACCTAAATTCAAATTGGAGAAAGACAGATGTAGAATAGATGTGCAGAAATTTGCCTTTAGCCAATGGGTGGTTAATTGCTGGAACAAACTTCCATCTGTCGTTGTGGAAGTTAATAGGTTAAATAAATTTAAGGAGGAACTGGACAAACATTTAGAGCAGATTGTTTTGTAAATTTTTTTTTTTTTTTTTTTGGCTGATGCTGCATAAGCTCATACACTTGCTTTCTTGCATCACATGCCACTACTACTACTACAGTATGCTACTCCAACTGGATCTAGATAAGTTGGGCAAATGGGCTGAGAAGTGGCAATTGAAGTTTAACATTGACAAATGCAAAGTACTGCATATGGATAGCAATAACCGAAGAGAAGCATACCAACTGTGTGGTACTACACTCAAGGAAGTGGAAAGTGAAAAAGACCTGGGGGTAATTGTGCAGTCAAATATGAAATTTGTTGAGCAGTGCAGATGGGCTGCCAGGGCAGGTCATGGAGTCTTGTCAATGATATATAGGAATTTTGCCAGCAGGTACAGGGAGGTGA